>NW_026734730.1:0-249126 GCF_949786415.1 Peromyscus eremicus
TCAGTTTCCTAAGCAGAATTGAACAAGATATGGCCCGTGTGTGTAGGAAGCACAGTTCTTTTGTTCTGAGCAAGCTCACATTTCGAACCCCATAGGAAACACAGTAGAGTAGAAGAGTGCTATTTTCTCAAAAGCAGAGTGTGTTTCTTGTAAGGCGAGCTAGCTTTTGTTTCGCAGACCTAAATGGAGTTGAATCACATGCAGTTTCCGTTCCTAGGAGCTAGAGTTGTTTTCTGGTAAGGAAAGTCACTATTGCGCTCCCATTGCCATACAAAGTGCAAATAGCACTCGCGTCTGTTCCCAGCAAGTACAGTGTATTGGACTGAAGAGGAGCTACTGTTCTTGTCAGTTTCCTAAGCAGAATTGAACTAGATATGGCCCGTGTGTGTAGGAAGCACAGTTCATTTGTTCTGAGCAAGCTCACTGTTTGGACCCCAAAGGAAACACAGTAGAGTAGATGAGTGCTCTTTTCTCAAAAGCAGAGTGTGTTTCTTGTAAGGCGAGCTAGCGTTTGTTTCCCATTCCTAAATGGAGTTGAATCACATGCAGTTTCTGGTCCTACGAGCAAGAGTTGTTTTCTGGTAAGAAGAGTCACTATTGTGCTCCCATTGCCATACACTGTGCAAATTGCACTGGCGTCTGTACCCAGCATGTACAGTGTATTGGACTGAAGAGGATCTACTGTTCTTGTCAATTTCCTAATCAGAATTGAACTACATATGGCCCGTGTGTGTAGGAAGCCAAGTTCTTTTGTTCTGAGCAAGCTCACTGTTTGGACCCCATAGGAAACACAGTAGGGTAGAAGAGTGCTCTTTTCTCAAAGGCAGAGTGTGTTCCTTGTAAGGCGAGCTAGTGATTGTTTCCCAGACCTAAATGGAGTTGAATCACATGCAGTTTCTGGTCCTACGAGCAAGAGTTGTTTTCTGGTAAGAAGAGTTACTATTGCGCCCCCATTGCCTTACACTGTGCAAATAGCACTGCCGTATGTAACCAACATGTACAGTGTATTGGACTGAAGAGGATATACTGTTCTTGTCAGTTTCCTAAGCAGAATTGAACTAGATATGGCCCCTGTGTGTAGGAAGCACAGTTCTTTTGTTCTGAGCAAGCTCACTGTTCTGGCCCTATAGGAAACACAGTAGAGTAGAAGAGTGCTCTTTTCTCAAAAGCAGAGTGTGTTCCTTGTAAGGCGAGCTAGCGTTTGTTTCCCAGTCCTAAATGGAGTTGAATCACATGCAGTTTCTGGTGCTACGAGCAAGAGTTTTTTCTGGTAATAAGAGTCACTATTGCGCTCCCATTGTCATACTCAGGGCAAATACCACTGGCCTCTGTTCCCAGGATGTACAGTGTATTGCACTGAAGAGAATCTACTGTTCTTGTCAAGTTCCTAAGCAGAGTTGAACTAGATATGGCTCATGTGTGTAAAAAGCACAGTTCTTTTGTACTCAGCAAGCTCACTGTTCTGGCCCTATAGGAAACACAGTTGAGTAGAAGAGTGCTCTTTCCTCAAAAGCAGAGTGTGTTTCTTGTAAGTCGAGCTAGCTTTTGTTTCCCAGTCCTTAATGGAGTTGAATCACATGCAGTGTCCGTTCCTACGATCAAGAGTTGTTTTCTGGTAAGGAAAGTCACTATTTAGCTCCCATTGCCATACACAGTGCAAATAGCACTCGCGTCTGTTCCCAGCAAGTACAGTGTATTGGACTGAAGAGGAGCTACTGTTCTTGTCAGTTTCCTAAGCAGAATTTAACTAGATATGGCCCGTGTGTGTAGGAAGCACAGTTCTTTTGTTCTGAGCAAGCTCACTGTTTGGACCCTATAGGAAACACAGTAGAGTAGAAGAGTGCTCTTTCCTCAAAAGCAGAGTGTGTTTCTTGTAAGGCGAGCTAGCGTTTGTTTCCCAGTCCTAAATGGAGTTGAATCACATGCAGTTTCTGGTCATAGGAGCAAGAGTTGTTTTCTGGGAAGAAGAGTCACTATTGCGCTCCCATTGTCACACACAGGGCAAATAGCACTGGCGTCTGTTCCCAGCATGTACAATCTATTGGACTGAAGATGTTCTACTGTTCTTGTCAGTTTCCCAGGCAGAATTGAACAAGATATGGCCCGGGTGTGTAGGAAGCACAGTTCTTTTGTTCTGAGCAAGCTCACATTTCGAACCCCATAGGAAAAACAGTAGAGTAGAAGAGTGCATTTTTCTCAAAAGCAGAGTGTGTTTCTTGTAAGGCGAGCTAGCATAGGTTTCCTAGTCCTAAATGGAGTTGAATCACATGCAGTTTCTGGTCCTACGAGCAAGAGTTGCTTTCTGGGAAGAAGAGTCACTATTGTGCTCCCATTGTCACACACAGGGCAAATAGCACTGGCATCTGTTCCCAGCAAGTACAGTCTATGGACTGAAGAGGTTCTACTGTTCTTGTCAGTTTCCTAAGCAGAATTGAACAAGATATGGCCCGTGTGTGTAGGAAGCACAGTTCTTTTGTTCTGAGAAAGCTCACATTTCGAACCCCTTAGGAAACACAGTAGAGTAGAAGAGTTCATTTTTCTCAAAAGCAGAGTGTGTTTCTTGTAAGGCGAGCTAGCATTTGTTTCCCAGTCCTAAATGGAGTTGAAATACACATGCAGTTTCTGGTCCTACGAGCAAGAGTTGTTTTCTGGTAAGAAGGGTCACTATTTCAATCCCTTTGCCATACACAGTGCAAATAGCCCTCGCGTCTGTTTCCAGCAAGTACAGTGTATTGGACTGAAGAGAAGCTAATGTTCTTGCCATTTTCCTAAGCAGAGTTGAACTAGATATGGCCCATGTGTGTAGGAAGCACAGTTCTTTTGTACTCAGCAAGCTCACTGTTCTGGCCCAATAGGAAAAACAGTAGAGTAGAAGAGTGCTCTTTTCTCAAAAGCAGAGTGTGTTCCTTGTAAGGCGAGCTAGCGTTTGTTTCCCAGTCCTAAATGGAGTTGAATCACATGCAATTTCCGTTCCTACGAGCAAGAGTTGTTTTCTGGTAAGGAAAGTCACTATTGTGCTCCCATTGCCATACACAGTGCAAATAGCACTCGCGTCTGTTCCCAGAAAGTACAGTGTATTGGACTGAAGAGGAGCTACTGTTCTTGTCAGTTTCCTAAGCAGAAGTGAACTAGATATGGCCCGTGTGTGTAGGAAGCAAAGTTCTTTTGTTCTGAGCAAGCTCACTGTTTGGACCCCATAGGAAACACAGTAGAGTAGAAGAGTGCTCTTTTCTCAAAAGCAGAGTGTGTTTCTTGTAAGGCGAGCTAGCGTTTGTTTCCCAGTCCTAAATGGAGTTGAATCACTTGCAGTCCGTTCCTACGAGCAAGAGTTGTTTTCTGGTAAGGAAAGTCACTATTGTGCTCCCATTGCCATACACAGTGCAAATAGCACTCGCGTCTGTTCCCAGCAAGTACATTGTATTGGACTGAAGAGGAGCTACTGTTCTTGTCAGTTTCCTAAGCAGAGTTGAACTAGATATGGCCCGTGTGTGTAGGAAGCACAGTTCTTTTGTTCTGAGCAAGCTCACTGTTCGGACCCCATAGGAAACACAGTAGAGTAGAAGAGTGCTCTTTTCTCAAAAGCAGAGTGTGTTTCTTGTAAGGCGAGCTAGCGTTTGTTTCCCAGTCCTAAATGGAGTTGAATCACATGCAGTTTCTGGTCATAGGAGCAAGAGTTGTTTTCTGGGACGAAGAGTCACTATTGTGCTCCCATTGTCACACACAGGGCAAATAGCACTGGCGTCTGTTCCCAGCATGTACAGTCTATTGGACTGAAGAGGTTCTACTGTTCTTCTCAGTTTCCTAAGCAGAATTGAACAAGATATGGCCCGTGTGTGTAGGAAGCACAGTTCTTTTGTTCTGAGCAAGCTCACATTTCGAACCCCATAGGAAACATAGTAGAGTAGAAGAGTGCATTTTTCTCAAAAGCAGAGTGTGTTTCTTGTAAGTCGAGCTAGCATTTGTTTCGCAGTCCTAAATGGAGTTGAATCACATGCAGTTTCCGTTCCTAGGAGCTAGATTTGTTTTCTGGTAAGGAAAGTCACTATTTAGCTCCCATTGCCATACACAGTGCAAATAGCACTCGCGTCTGTTCCCAGCAAGTACAGTGTATTGGACTGAAGAGGAGCTACTGTTCTTGTCAGTTTCCTAAGCAGAATTTAACTAGATATGGCCCGTGTGTGTCGGAAGCACAGTTCTTTTGTTCTGAGCAAGCTCACTGTTTGGACCCTATAGGAAACACAGTAGAGTAGAAGAGTGCTCTTTCCTCAAAAGCAGAGTGTGTTTCTTGTAAGGCGAGCTAGCGTTTGTTTCCCAGTCCTAAATGGAGTTGAATCACATGCAGTTTCTGGTCATAGGAGCAAGAGTTGTTTTCTGGGACGAAGAGTCACTATTGCGCTCCCATTGTCACACACAGGGCAAATAGCACTGGCGTCTGTTCCCAGCATGTACAGTCTATTGGACTGAAGAGGTTCTACTGTTCTTGTCAGTTTCCCAGGCAGAATTGAACAAGATATGGCCCGGGTGTGTAGGAAGCACAGTTCTTTTGTTCTGAGCAAGCTCACTTTTCGAACCCCATAGGAAACACAGTAGAGTAGAAGAGTGCATTTTTCTCAAAAGCAGAGTGTGTTTCTTGTAAGGCGAGCTAGCATAGGTTTCCTAGTCCTAAATGGAGTTGAATCACATGCAGTTTCTGGTCCTACGAGCAAGAGTTGTTTTCTGGGAAAAAGAGTCACTATTGTGTTCCCATTGTCACACACAGGGCAAATAGCACTGGCATCTGGTCCCAGCAAGTACAGTCTATGGACTGAAGAGGTTCTACTGTTCTTGTCAGTTTCCTAAGCAGAATTGAACAAGATATGGCCCGTGTGTGTAGGAAGCACAGTTCTTTTGTTCTGAGAAAGCTCACATTTCGAACCCCTTAGGAAACACAGTAGAGTAGAAGAGTGCATTTTTCTCAAAAGCAGAGTGTGTTTCTTGTAAGGCGAGCTAGCGTTTGTTTCCCAGTCCTAAATGGAGTTGAAATACACATGCAGTTTCTGGTCCTACGAGCAAGAGTTGTTTTCTGGTAAGAAGGGTCACTATTTCAATCCCTTTGCAATACACAGTGCAAATAGCCCTCGCGTCTGTTCCCAGCAAGTACAGTGTATTGGACTGAAGAGGAGCTACTGTTCTTGCCATTTTCCTAAGCAGAGTTGAACTAGATATGGCCCATGTGTGTAGGAAGCACAGTTCTTTTGTACTCAGCAAGCTCACAGTTCTGGCCCAATAGGAAAAACAGTAGAGTAGAAGAGTGCTCTTTTCTCAAAAGCAGAGTGTGTTTCTTGTAAGGCGAGCTAGCGTTTGTTTCCCAGTCCTAAATGGAGTTGAATCACATGCAATTTCCGTTCCTACGAGCAAGAGTTGTTTTCTGGTAAGGAAAGTCACTATTGTGCTCCCATTGCCATACACAGTGCAAATAGCACTCTTGTCTGTTCCCAGCAAGTACAGTGTATTGGACTGAAGAGGATCTACTGTTCTTGTCAGTTTCCTAAGCAGAAGTGAACTAGATATGGCCCGTGAGTGTAGGAAGCAAAGTTCCTTTGTTCTGAGCAAGCTCACTGTTTGGACCCCATAGGAAACACAGTAGAGTAGAAGAGTGCTCTTTTCTCAAAAGCTGAGTGTGTTTCTTGTAAGGCGAGCTAGCGTTTGTTTCCCAGTCCTAAATGGAGTTGAATCACTTGCAGTTTCCGTTCCTACGAGCAAGAGTTGTTTTCTGGTAAGGAAAGTCACTATTATGCTCCCATTGCCATACACAGTGCAAATAGCACTCGCGTCTGTTCCCAGCAAGTACATTGTATTGGACTGAAGAGGAGCTACTGTTCTTGTCAGTTTCCTAAGCAGAGTTGAACTAGATATGGCCCATGTGTGTAGGAAGCACAGTTCTTTTGTTCTGAGCAATCTCACTGTTCGGACCCCATAGGAAACACAGTAGAGTAGAAGAGTGCTCTTTTCTCAAAAGCAGAGTGTGTTTCTTGTAAGGCGAGCTAGCGTTTGTTTCCCAGTCCTAAATGGAGTTGAATCACATGCAGTTTCTGGTCATAGGAGCAAGAGTTGTTTTCTGGGACGAAGAGTCACTATTGCGCTCCCATTGTCACACACAGGGCAAATAGCACTGGCGTCTGTTCCCAGCATGTAAAGTCTATTGGACTGAAGAGGTTCTACTGTTCTTGTCAGTTTCCTAAGCAGAATTGAACAAGATATGGCCCGTGTGTGTAGGAAGCACAGTTCTTTTGTTCTGAGCAAGCTCACATTTCGAACCCCATAGGAAACACAGTAGAGTAGAAGAGTGCATTTTTCTCAAAAGCAGAGTGTTTTTCTTGTAAGGCGACCTAGCGTTTGTTTCCCAGTCCTAAATGGAGTTGAAATACACATGCATTTTCTGGTCCTACGAGCAAGAGTTGTTTTCTGGTAAGAAGGGTCACTATTGCGCTCCCTTTGCCATTCACAGTGCAAATAGCCCTCGCGTCTTTTCCCAGCAAGTACAGTGTATTGGACTGAAGAGGAGCTACTGTTCTTGTCATTTTCCTAAGCAGAGTTGAACTAGATATGGCCCATGTGTGTAGGAAGCACAGTTCTTTTGTACTCAGCAAGCTCACTGTTCTGGCCCTATAGGAAAAACAGTAGAGTAGAAGAGTGCTCTTTCCACAAACGCAGAGTTTGTTTATTGTAAGGCGAGCTAGCATTTGTTTCGCAGTCCTAAATGGAGTTGAATCACATGCAATTTCCGTTCCTAGGAGCAAGAGTTGTTTTCTGGTAAGGAAAGCCACTATTATGCTCCCATTGCCATACACAGTGCAAATAGCACTCGCGTCTGTTCCCAGCAAGTACAGTGTATTGGACTGAAGAGGAGCTACTGTTCTTGTCAGTTTCCTAAGCAGAATTGAACTAGATATGGCCCGTGTGTGTAGGAAGCAAAGTTCTTTTGTTCTGAGCAAGCTCACTGTTTGGACCCCATAGGAAACACATTAGAGTAGAAGAGTGCTCTTTTCTCAAAAGCAGAGTGTGTTTCTTGTAAGGCGAGCTAGCGTTTGTTTCCCAGTCCTAAATGGAGTTGAATCACATGCAGATTCTGGTCCTACGAGCAAGAGTTGTTTTCTGGTAAGAAGAGTCACTATTGTGCTCCCATTGCCATACAAAGTGCAAATAGCACTGGCGTCTGTACCCAGCATGTACAGCGTATTGGACTGAAGAGGATCTACTGTTCTTGTCAGTTTCCTAAGCAGAGTTGAACTAGATATGGCCCGTGTGTGTAGGAAGCACAGTTCTTTTGTTCTGAGCAAGCTCACTGTTCGGACCCCATAGGAAACACAGTAGAGTAGAAGAGTGCTCTTTTCTCAAAAGATGAGTGTGTTTCTTGTAAGGCGACCTAGCCTTTGTTTCCCAGTCCTAAATGGAGTTGAATCACATGCAGTTTCTGGTCATAAGAGCAAGAGTTGTTTTCTGGGAAGAAGAGTCACTATTGCGCTCCCATTGTAACACACAGGGCAAATAACACTGGCGTCTGTTCCCAGCACGTACCGTCTATTGGACTGAAGAGGTTCTACTGTTCTTGTCAGTTTCCTAAGCAGAATTGAACAAGATATGGCCCGTGTGTGTAGGAAGCACAGTTCTTTTGTTCTGAGCAAGCTCACATTTCGAACCCCATAGGAAACACAGTAGAGTAGAAGAGTACATTTTTCTCAAAAGCAGAGTGTGTTTCTTGTAAGGCGAGCTAGCGTTTGTTTCCCAGTCCTAAATGGAGTTGAATCACATGAAGTTTCCGTTCCTAGGAGCAAGAGTTGTTTTCTGGTAAGGAAAGTCACTATTGTGCTCCCATTGCCATACACAGTGCAAATAGCACTCTCGTCTGTTCCCAGCAAGTACAGTGTATTGGACTGAAGAGGAGCTACTGTTCTTGTCAGTTTCCTAAGCAAAATTGAACTAGATATGGCCCGTGTGTGTAGGAAGCAAAGTTCTTTTGTTCTGAGCAAGCTCACTGTTTGGACCCCATAGGAAACACATTAGAGTAGAAGAGTGCTCTTTTCTCAAAAGCAGAGTGTGTTTCTTGTAAGGCGAGCTAGCGTTTGTTTCCCAGTCCTAAATGGAGTTGAATCACATACAGTTTCCGGTCATACGGGCAAGAGTTGTTTTCTGGTAAGAAGAGTCACTATTGCGCTCCCATTGCCATACACAGTGCAAATAGCACTGGCGTCTGTACCCAGCATGTACAGTGTATTGGACTGAAGAGGATCTACTGTTCTTGTCAGTTTCCTAAGCAGAATTGAACAAGATATGGCCCGTGTGTGTAGGAAGCACAGTTCTTTAGTTCTGAGCAAGCTCACATTTCGAACCCCATAGGAAACACAGTAGAGTAGAAGAGTGCATTTTTCTCAAAAGCAGAGTGTGTTTCTTGTAAGGCGAGCTAGCGTTTGTTTCGCAGTCCTAAATGGAGTTGAAATACACATGCATTTTCTGGTCCTACGAGCAAGAGTTGTTTTCTGGTAAGAAGGGTCACTATTGTGCTCCCTTTGCCATTCACAGTGCAAATAACCCTCGCGTCTGTTCCCAGCAAGTACAGTCTATTGGACTGAAGAGGTTCTACTGTTCTTCTCAGTTTCCTAAACAGAATTGAACAAGATATGGCCCGTGTGTGTAGGAAGCACAGTTCTTTTGTTCTGAGCAAGCTCACATTTCGAACCCCATAGGAAACACAGTAGAGTAGAAGAGTGCATTTTTCTCAAAAGCAGAGTGTGTTTCTTGTAAGGCGAGCTAGCTTTTGTTTCGCAGTCCTAAATGGAGTTGAATCACATGCAGTGTCCGTTCCTACGATCAAGAGTTGTTTTCTGGTAAGGAAAGTCACTATTTAGCTCCCATTGCCATACACAGTGCAAATAGCACTCGCGTCTGTTCCCAGCAAGTACAGTGTATTGGACTGAAGAGGAGCTACTGTTCTTGTCAGTTTCCTAAGCAGAATTTAACTAGATATGGCCTGTGTGTGTAGGAAGCACAGTTCTTTTGTTCTGAGCAAGCTCACTGTTTGGACCCTATAGGAAACACAGTAGAGTAGAAGAGTGCTCTTTCCTCAAAAGCAGAGTGTGTTTCTTGTAAGGCGAGCTAGCGTTTGTTTCCCAGTCCTAAATGGAGTTGAATCACATGCAGTTTCTGGTCATAGGAGCAAGAGTTGTTTTCTGGGACGAAGAGTCACTATTGCGCTCCCATTGTCACACACAGGGCAAATAGCACTGGCGTCTGTTCCCAGCATGTACAGTCTATTAGACTGAAGAGGTTCTACTGTTCTTGTCAGTTTCCCAGGCAGAATTGAACAAGATATGGCCCGGGTGTGTAGGAAGCACAGTTCTTTTGTTCTGAGCAAGCTCACATTTCGAACCCCATAGGAAACACAGTAGAGTAGAAGAGTGCATTTTTCTCAAAAGCAGAGTATGTTTCTTGTAAGGCGAGCTAGCATAGGTTTCCTAGTCCTAAATGGAGTTGAATCACATGCAGTTTCTGGTCCTACGAGCAAGAGTTGTTTTCTGGGAAGAAGAGTCAATGTTGTGCTCCCGTTGTCACACACAGGGCAAATAGCACTGGCATCTGGTCCCAGCAAGTACAGTCTATGGACTGAAGAGGTTCTACTGTTCTTGTCAGTTTCCTAAGCAGAATTGAACAAGATATGGCCCGTGTGTGTAGGAAGCACAGTTCTTTTGTTCTGAGAAAGCTCACATTTCGAACCCCTTAGGAAACACAGTAGAGTAGAAAAGTGCATTTTTCTCAAAAGCAGAGTGTGTTTCTTGTAAGGCGAGCTAGTGTTTGTTTCCCAGTCCTAAATGGAGTTGAAATACACAAGAAGTTTCTGGTCCTACGAGCAAGAGTTGTTTTCTGGTAAGAAGGGTCACTATTTCAATCCCTTTGCAATACACAGTGCAAATAGCCCTCGCGTCTGTTCCCAGCAAATACAGTGTATTGGACTGAAGAGGAGCTACTGTTCTTGCCATTTTCCTAAGCAGAGTTGAACTAGATATGGCCCATGTGTGTAGGAAGCACAGTTCTTTTGTACTCAGCAAGCTCACTGTTCTGGCCCAATAGGAAAAACAGTAGAGTAGAAGAGTGCTCTTTTCTCAAAAGCAGAGTGTGTTTCTTGTAAGGCGAGCTAGCGTTTGTTTCCCAGTCCTAAATGGAGTTGAATCACATGCAATTTCTGTTCCTACGAGCAAGAGTTGTTTTCTGGTAAGGAAAGTCACTATTGTGCTCCCATTGCCATACACAGTGCAAATAGCACACGCGTCTGTTCCCAGCAAGTACAGTGTATTGGACTGAAGAGGAGCTACTGTTCTTGTCAGTTTCCTAAGCAGAAGTGAACTAGATATGGCCCGTGTGTGTAGGAAGCAAAGTTCTTTTGTTCTGAGCAAGCTCACTGTTTGGACCCCATAGGAAACACAGTAGAGTAGAAGAGTGCTCTTTTCTCAAAAGCTGAGTGTGTTTCTTGTAAGGCGAGCTAGCGTTTGTTTCCCAGTCCTAAATGGAGTTGAATCACTTGCAGTTTCCGTTCCTACGAGCAAGAGTTGTTTTCTGGTAAGGAAAGTCACTATTGTGCTCCCATTGCCATACACAGTGCAAATAGCACTCGCTTCTGTTCCCAGCAAGTACATTGTATTGGACTGAAGAGGAGCTACTGTTCTTGTCAGTTTCCTAAGCAGAGTTGAACTAGATATGGCCCATGTGTGTAGGAAGCACAGTTCTTTTGTTCTGAGCAAGCTCACTGTTCGGACCCCATAGGAAACACAGTAGAGTAGAAGAGTGCTCTTTTCTCAAAAGCAGAGTGTGTTTCTTGTAAGGTGAGCTAGCGTTTGTTTCTCAGTCCTAAATGGAGTTGAATCACATGCAGTTTCTGGTCATAGGAGAAAGAGTTGTTTTCTGGGACGAAGAGTCACTATTGCGCTCCCATTGTCACACACAGGGCAAATAGCACTCGCGTCTGTTCCCAGCATGTAAAGTCTATTGGACTGAAGAGGTTCTACTGTTCTTCTCAGTTTCCTAAGCAGAATTGAACAAGATATGGCCCGTGTGTGTAGGAAGCACAGTTCTTTTGTTCTGAGCAAGCTCACATTTCGAACCACATAGGAAACACAGTAGAGTAGAAGAGTGCATTTTTCTCAAAAGCAGAGTATGTTTCTTGTAAGGCGAGCTAGCATAGGTTTCCTAGTCCTAAATGGAGTTGAATCACATGCAGTTTCTGGTCCTACGAGCAAGAGTTGTTTTCTGGGAAGAAGAGTCACTGTTGTGCTCCCGTTGTCACACACAGGGCAAATAGCACTGGCATCTGGTCCCAGCAAGTACAGTCTATGGACTGAAGAGGTTCTACTGTTCTTGTCAGTTTCCTAAGCAGAATTGAACAAGATATGGCCCGTGTGTGTAGGAAGCACAGTTCTTTTGTTCTGAGAAAGCTCACATTTCGAACCCCTTAGGAAACACAGTAGAGTAGAAAAGTGCATTTTTCTCAAAAGCAGAGTGTGTTTCTTGTAAGGCGAGCTAGTGTTTGTTTCCCAGTCCTAAATGGAGTTGAAATACACAAGAAGTTTCTGGTCCTACGAGCAAGAGTTGTTTTCTGGTAAGAAGGGTCACTATTTCAATCCCTTTGCAATACACAGTGCAAATAGCCCTCGCGTCTGTTCCCAGCAAATACAGTGTATTGGACTGAAGAGGAGCTACTGTTCTTGCCATTTTCCTAAGCAGAGTTGAACTAGATATGGCCCATGTGTGTAGGAAGCACAGTTCTTTTGTACTCAGCAAGCTCACTGTTCTGGCCCAATAGGAAAAACAGTAGAGTAGAAGAGTGCTCTTTTCTCAAAAGCAGAGTGTGTTTCTTGTAAGGCGAGCTAGCGTTTGTTTCCCAGTCCTAAATGGAGTTGAATCACATGCAATTTCTGTTCCTACGAGCAAGAGTTGTTTTCTGGTAAGGAAAGTCACTATTGTGCTCCCATTGCCATACACAGTGCAAATAGCACACGCGTCTGTTCCCAGCAAGTACAGTGTATTGGACTGAAGAGGAGCTACTGTTCTTGTCAGTTTCCTAAGCAGAAGTGAACTAGATATGGCCCGTGTGTGTAGGAAGCAAAGTTCTTTTGTTCTGAGCAAGCTCACTGTTTGGACCCCATAGGAAACACAGTAGAGTAGAAGAGTGCTCTTTTCTCAAAAGCTGAGTGTGTTTCTTGTAAGGCGAGCTAGCGTTTGTTTCCCAGTCCTAAATGGAGTTGAATCACTTGCAGTTTCCGTTCCTACGAGCAAGAGTTGTTTTCTGGTAAGGAAAGTCACTATTGTGCTCCCATTGCCATACACAGTGCAAATAGCACTCGCTTCTGTTCCCAGAAAGTACATTGTATTGGACTGAAGAGGAGCTACTGTTCTTGTCAGTTTCCTAAGCAGAGTTGAACTAGATATGGCCCATGTGTGTAGGAAGCACAGTTCTTTTGTTCTGAGCAAGCTCACTGTTCGGACCCCATAGGAAACACAGTAGAGTAGAAGAGTGCTCTTTTCTCAAAAGCAGAGTGTGTTTCTTGTAAGGTGAGCTAGCGTTTGTTTCTCAGTCCTAAATGGAGTTGAATCACATGCAGTTTCTGGTCATAGGAGCAAGAGTTGTTTTCTGGGACGAAGAGTCACTATTGCGCTCCCATTGTCACACACAGGGCAAATAGCACTCGCGTCTGTTCCCAGCATGTAAAGTCTATTGGACTGAAGAGGTTCTACTGTTCTTCTCAGTTTCCTAAGCAGAATTGAACAAGATATGGCCCGTGTGTGTAGGAAGCACAGTTCTTTTGTTCTGAGCAAGCTCACATTTCGAACCCCATAGGAAACACAGTAGAGTAGAAGAGTGCATTTTTCTCAAAAGCAGAGTGTTTTTCTTGTAAGGCGAGCTAGCGTTTGCTTCCCAGTCCTAAATAGAGTTGAAATACACATGCAGTATCTGGTCCTACGAGCAACAGTTGTTTTCTGGTAAGAAGAGTCACTATTGTGCTCCCTTTGCCATACACAGTGCAAATAGCCCTAGCGTCTGTTCCCAGCAAGTACAGTGTATTGGACTGAAGAGGAGCTACTGTTCTTGTCAGTTTCCTAAGCAGAGATGAACTAGATATGGCCCATGTGTGTAGGAAGCACAGTTCTTTTGTACTCAGCAAGCTCAATGTTCTGGCCCTATAGGAAACACAGTATAGTAGAAGAGTTCTCTTTCCTCAAAAGCAGAGTGTGTTTTTTGTAAGGCGAGCTAGCGTTTGTTTCGCAGTCCTAAATGGAGTTGAATCACATGCAGTTTCCGTTCCTAGGAGCAAGAGTTGTTTTCTGGTAAGGAAAGTCACTATTGCGCTCCCATTGCCATACACAGTGCAAATAGCACTCGCGTCTGTTCCCAGCAAGTACAGTGTATTGGACTGAAGAGGAGCTACTGTTCTTGTCAGTTTCCTAAGCAGAATTGAACTAGATATGGCCCGTGTGTGTAGGAAGCAAAGTTCTTTTGTTCTGAGCAAGCTCACTGTTTGGACCCCATAGGAAACACATTAGAGTAGAAAAGTGCTCTTTTCTCAAAAGCCGAGTGTGTTTCTTGTAAGGCGAGCTAGCGTTTGTTTCCCAGTCCTAAAAGGAGTTGAATCACTTGCAGTTTCAGTTCCTACGAGCAAGAGTTGTTTTCTGGGAAGAAGAGTCACTATTGCGCTCCCATTGTCACACACAGGGCAAAGAGCACTGGCGTCTCTTCCCAGCATGTACAGTCTATTGGACTGAAGAGGTTCTACTGTTCTTGTCAGTTTCCTAAGCAGAATTGAACAAGATATGGCCCGTGTGTGTAGGAAGCACAGTTCTTTTGTTCTGAGCAAGCTCACATTTCGAACCCTATAGGAAACACAGTAGAGTAGAAGAGTGCATTTTTCTCAAAAGCAGAGTGTGTTTCTTGTAAGGCGAGCTAGCGTTTGTTTCACAGTCCTAAATGGAGTTGAATCACATGCAGTTTCTGGTCATACGTGCAAGAGTTGTTTTCTGGGAAGAAGTGTCACTATTGCGCTCCCATTGTCACACACAGGGCAAATAGCACTGGCGTCTGTTCCCAGCATGTACAGTCTATTGGACTGAAGAGGATATACTGTTCTTGTCAATTTTTATAAGCAGAGTTGAACAAGATATGGCCCGTGTGTGTAGGAAGCACAGTTCTTTTGTTCTGAGCAAGCTCACATTTCGAACCCCATAGGAAACACAGTAGAGTAGAAGAGTGCATTTTTCTCTAAAGCAGAGTGTGTTTCTTGTAAGGCGAGCTAGCGTTTGTTTCCCATTCCTAAATGGAGTTGAATCACATGCAGTTTCTGGTCATACGAGCAAGAGTTGTTTTCTGGTAAGAAGAGTCACTATTGTGCTCCCATTGCCATACACTGTGCAAATTGCACTGGCGTCTGTACCCAGCATGTACAGTGTATTGGACTGAAGAGGATCTACTGTTCTTGTCAGTTTCCTAATCAGAATTGAACTACATATGGCCCGTGTGTGTAGGAAGCCAAGTTCTTTTGTTCTGAGCAAGCTCACTGTTTGGACCCATAGGAAACACATTAGAGTAGAAGAGTGCTCTTTTCTCAAAAGCAGAGTGTGTTTCTTGTAAGGCGAGCTAGCGTTTGTTTCCCAGTCCTAAATGGAGTTGAATCACATGCAGTTTCCGTTCCTACGAGCAAGAGTTGTTTTCTGGTAAGGAAAGTCACTATTATGCTCCCATTGCCATACACAGTGCAAATAGCACTCGCATCTGTTCCCAGCAAGTACATTGTATTGGACTGAAGAGGAGCTACTGTTCTTGTCAGTTTCCTAAGCAGAGTTGAACTAGATATGGCCCATGTGTGTAGGAAGCACAGTTCTTTTGTTCTGAGAAAGCTCACTGTTTGGACCCCATAGGAAACACAGTAGAGTAGAAGAGTGCTCTTTTCTCAAAAGCAGAGTGTGTTTCTTGTAAGGCGAGCTAGCGTTTGTTTCCCAGTCCTAAATGGAGTTGAATCACATGCAGTTTCTGGTCATAGGAGCAAGAGTTGTTTTCTGGGACGAAGAGTCACTATTGCGCTCCCATTGTCACACACAGGGCAAATAGCACTCGCGTCTGTTCCCAGCATGTAAAGTCTATTGGACTGAAGAGGTTCTACTGTTCTTCTCAGTTTCCTAAGCAGAATTGAACAAGATATGGCCCGTGTGTGTAGGAAGCACAGTTCTTTTGTTCTGAGCAAGCTCACATTTCGAACCCCATAGGAAACACAGTAGAGTAGAAGAGTGCATTTTTCTCAAAAGCAGAGTGTTTTTCTTGTAAGGCGAGCTAGCGTTTGTTTCCCAGTCCTAAATAGAGTTGAAATACACATGCAGTTTCTGGTCCTACGAGCAACAGTTGTTTTCTGGTAAGAAGAGTCACTATTGTGCTCCCTTTGCCATACACAGCGCAAATAGCCCTAGCGTCTGTTCCCAGCAAGTACAGTGTATTGGACTGAAGAGGAGCTACTGTTCTTGTCAGTTTCCTAAGCAGAGATGAACTAGATATGGCCCATGTGTGTAGGAAGCACAGTTCTTTTGTACTCAGCAAGCTCAATGTTCTGGCCCTATAGGAAACACAGTAGAGTAGAAGAGTTCTCTTTCCTCAAAAGCAGAGTGTGTTTTTTGTAAGACGAGCTAGCGTTTGTTTCGCAGTCCTAAATGGAGTTGAATCACATGCAGTTTCCGTTCCTAGGAGCAAGAGTTGTTTTCTGGTAACGAAAGTCACTATTGCGCTCCCATTGCCATACACAGTGCAAATAGCACTCGCGTCTGTTCCCAGCAAGTACAGTGTATTGGACTGAAGAGGAGCTACTGTTCTTGTCAGTTTCCTAAGCAGAATTGAACTAGATATGGCCCGTGTGTGTAGGAAGCAAAGTTCTTTTGTTCTGAGCAAGCTCACTGTTTGGACCCCATAGGAAACACATTAGAGTAGAAAAGTGCTCTTTTCTCAAAAGCCGAGTGTGTTTCTTGTAAGGCGAGCTAGCGTTTGTTTCCCAGTCCTAAAAGGAGTTGAATCACTTGCAGTTTCAGTTCCTACGAGCAAGAGTTGTTTTCTGGGAAGAAGAGTCACTATTGCGCTCCCATTGTCACACACAGGGCAAAGAGCACTGGCGTCTCTTCCCAGCATGTACAGTCTATTGGACTGAAGAGGTTCTACTGTTCTTGTCAGTTTCCTAAGCAGAATTGAACAAGATATGGCCCGTGTGTGTAGGAAGCACAGTTCTTTTGTTCTGAGCAAGCTCACATTTCGAACCCTATAGGAAACACAGTAGAGTAGAAGAGTGCATTTTTCTCAAAAGCAGAGTGTGTTTCTTGTAAGGCGAGCTAGCGTTTGTTTCACAGTCCTAAATGGAGTTGAATCACATGCAGTTTCTGGTCATACGTGCAAGAGTTGTTTTCTGGGAAGAAGTGTCACTATTGCGCTCCCATTGTCACACACAGGGCAAATAGCACTGGCGTCTGTTCCCAGCATGTACAGTCTATTGGACTGAAGAGGATATACTGTTCTTGTCAATTTTTATAAGCAGAGTTGAACAAGATATGGCCCGTGTGTGTAGGAAGCACAGTTCTTTTGTTCTGAGCAAGCTCACATTTCGAACCCCATAGGAAACACAGTAGAGTAGAAGAGTGCATTTTTCTCTAAAGCAGAGTGTGTTTCTTGTAAGGCGAGATAGCGTTTGTTTCCCATTCCTAAATGGAGTTGAATCACATGCAGTTTCTGGTCATACGAGCAAGAGTTGTTTTCTGGTAAGAAGAGTCACTATTGTGCTCCCATTGCCATACACTGTGCAAATTGCACTGGCGTCTGTACCCAGCATGTACAGTGTATTGGACTGAAGAGGATCTACTGTTCTTGTCAGTTTCCTAATCAGAATTGAACTACATATGGCCCGTGTGTGTAGGAAGCCAAGTTCTTTTGTTCTGAGCAAGCTCACTGTTTGGACCCCATAGGAAACACATTAGAGTAGAAGAGTGCTCTTTTCTCAAAAGCAGAGTGTGTTTCTTGTAAGGCGAGCTAGCGTTTGTTTCCCAGTCCTAAATGGAGTTGAATCACATGCAGTTTCCGTTCCTACGAGCAAGAGTTGTTTTCTGGTAAGGAAAGTCACTATTATGCTCCCATTGCCATACACAGTGCAAATAGCACTCGCGTCTGTTCCCAGCAAGTACATTGTATTGGACTGAAGAGGAGCTACTGTTCTTGTCAGTTTCCTAAGCAGAGTTGAACTAGATATGGCCCATGTGTGTAGGAAGCACAGTTCTTTTGTTCTGAGAAAGCTCACTGTTTGGACCCCATAGGAAACACAGTAGAGTAGAAGAGTGCTCTTTTCTCAAAAGCAGAGTGTGTTTCTTGTAAGGCGAGCTAGCGTTTGTTTCCCAGTCCTAAATGGAGTTGAATCACATGCAGTTTCTGGTCATAGGAGCAAGAGTTGTTTTCTGGGACGAAGAGTCACTATTGCGCTCCCATTGTCACACACAGGGCAAATAGCACTCGCGTCTGTTCCCAGCATGTAAAGTCTATTGGACTGAAGAGGTTCTACTGTTCTTCTCAGTTTCCTAAGCAGAATTGAACAAGATATGGCCCGTGTGTGTAGGAAGCACAGTTCTTTTGTTCTGAGCAAGCTCACATTTCGAACCCCATAGGAAACACAGTAGAGTAGAAGAGTGCATTTTTCTCAAAAGCAGAGTGTTTTTCTTGTAAGGCGAGCTAGCGTTTGTTTCCCAGTCCTAAATAGAGTTGAAATACACATGCAGTTTCTGGTCCTACGAGCAACAGTTGTTTTCTGGTAAGAAGAGTCACTATTGTGCTCCCTTTGCCATACACAGCGCAAATAGCCCTAGCGTCTGTTCCCAGCAAGTACAGTGTATTGGACTGAAGAGGAGCTACTGTTCTTGTCAGTTTCCTAAGCAGAGATGAACTAGATATGGCCCATGTGTGTAGGAAGCACAGTTCTTTTGTACTCAGCAAGCTCAATGTTCTGGCCCTATAGGAAACACAGTAGAGTAGAAGAGTTCTCTTTCCTCAAAAGCAGAGTGTGTTTTTTGTAAGACGAGCTAGCGTTTGTTTCGCAGTCCTAAATGGAGTTGAATCACATGCAGTTTCCGTTCCTAGGAGCAAGAGTTGTTTTCTGGTAAGGAAAGTCACTATTGCGCTCCCATTGCCATACACAGTGCAAATAGCACTCGCGTCTGTTCCCAGCAAGTACAGTGTATTGGACTGAAGAGGAGCTACTGTTCTTGTCAGTTTCCTAAGCAGAGTTGAACTAGATATGGCCCATGCTTGCAGGAAAAACAGTTCGTTTGTTCTGAGCAAGATAACTGTTTGGACCCCAAAGGAAACACTTTAGAGTAGAAGAATGCTCTTTTCTCAAAAGCAGAGTGTCTTTCTTGTAAGGCGAGCTAGCGTTTGTTTCCCAGTCCTAAATGGAGTTGAATCACATGCAGTTTCTGGTCATACGGGCAAGAGTTGTTTTCTCGTAAGAAGAGTCACTATTGCGCTCCCATTGCCATACACAGTGCAAATAGCACTGGCCTCTGTACCCAGCATGTACAGTGTATTGGACTGAAGAGGATCTACTGTTCTTGTCAGTTTCCTAAGCACAATTGAACTAGATATGGCCTGTGTGTGTAGGAAGCAAAGTTCTTTTGTTCTGAGCAAGCTCACTGTTTGGACCCCATAGGAAACACATTAGAGTAGAAGAGTGCTCTTTTCTCAAAAGCAGAGTGTGTTTCTTGTAAGGCGAGCTAGCGTTTGCTTCCCAGTCCTAAATGGAGTTGAATCACATGCAGTTTCCGGTCATACGAGCAAGAGTTGTTTTCTGGTAAGAAGAGTCACTATTGCGCTCCTATTGCCATACACAGTGCAAATAGCACTCGCGTCTGTTCCCAGCAAGTACAGTGTATTGGACTGAAGAGGAGCTACTGTTCCTGTCAGTTTCCTAAGCAGAGTTGAACTAGATATGGCCCATGCTTGCAGGAAAAACAGTTCTTTTGTTCTGAGCCAGATAACTGTTTGGACCCCAAAGGAAACACATTAGAGTAGAAGAATGCTCTTTTCTCAAAAGCAGATTGCCTTTCTTGTAAGGCGAGCTAGCGTTTGTTTCCCAGTCCTAAATGGAGTTGAATCACATGCAGTTTCTGGTCATACGGGCAAGAGTTGTTTTCTGGTAAGAAGAGTCACTATTGCGCTCCCATTGCCATACACAGTGCAAATAAATAGCACTGGCGTCTGTACCCAGCATTTACAGTGTATTGGACTGAAGAGGATCTACTGTTCTTGTCAGTTTCCTAAGCAGAATTGAACTAGATATGGCCCGTGTGTGTAGGAAGCACAGTTCTTTTGTTCTGAGCAAGCTCACTGTTCTGGCCCTATAGGAAACACAGTAGAGTAGAAGAGTGCTCTTTTCTCAAAAGCAGAGTGTGTTTCTTGTCAGGCGAGCTAGCGTTTGTTTCCCAGTCCTAAATGGAGGTGAATCACTTGCAGTTTCCGTTCCTACGAGCAAGAGTTGTTTTCTGGTAAGAAAAGTCACTATTGTGCTCCCATTGCCATACACAGTGCAAATAGCACTCGCGTCTGTTCCCAGCAAGTACAGTGTTTTGGACTGAAGAGGAGCTACTGTTCTTGTCAGTTTCCTAAGCAGAGTTGAACTAGATATGGCCCGTGTGTGTAGGAAGCACAGTTCTTTTGTTCTGAGCAAGCTCACTGTTTGGACCCCAAAGGAAATACATTAGAGTAGAAGAGTGCTCTTTTCTCAAAAGTAGAGTGTGTTTCTTGTAAGGCAAGCTAGCGTTTGTTTCCCAGTCCTAAATGGAGTTGAATCACATGCAGTTTCTGGTCATACGAGCAAGAGTTGTTTTCTGGTAAGAAGAGTCACTATTGTGCTCCCATTGCCATACACAGTGCAAATAGCACTCGGGTCTGTTCCCAGCATGTACAGTCTATTGGACTGAAGAGGTTCTACTGTTCTTGTCAGTTTCCTAAGCAGAATTGAACAAGATATGGCCGTGTGTGTAGGAAGCACAGTTCTTTTGTTCTGAGCAAGCTCACATTTCGAACCCCATAGGAAACACAGTAGAGTAGAAGAGTGCATTTTTCTCAAAAGCAGAGTGTGTTTCTTGTAAGGCGAGCTAGCGTTTGTTTCCCAGTCCTAAATGGAGTTGAATCACATGCAGTTTCCGTTCCTAGGAGCAAGAGTTGTTTTCTGGTAAGGAAAGTCACTATTGCGCTCCTATTGCCATACACAGTGCAAATAGCACACGCGTCTGTTCCCAGCAAGTACAGTGTATTGGACTGAAGAGGAGCTACTGTTCCTGTCAGTTTCCTAAGCAGAGTTGAACTAGATATGGCCCATGCTTGCAGGAAAAACAGTTCTTTTGTTCTGAGCAAGATAACTGTTTGGACCCCAAAGGAAACACATTAGAGTAGAAGAATGCTCTTTTCTCAAAAGCAGATTGCCTTTCTTGTAAGGCGAGCTAGCGTTTGTTTCCCAGTCCTAAATGGAGTTGAATCACATGCAGTTTCTGGTCATACGGGCAAGAGTTGTTTTCTGGTAAGAAGAGTCACTATTGCGCTCCCATTGCCATACACAGTGCAAATAAATAGCACTGGCGTCTGTACCCAGCATGTACAGTGTATTGGACTGAAGAGGATCTACTGTTCTTGTCAGTTTCCTAAGCAGAATTGAACTAGATATGGCCCGTGTGTGTAGGAAGCACATTTCTTTTGTTCTGAGCAAGCTCACTGTTCTGGCCCTATAGGAAACACAGTACAGTAGAAGAGTGCTCATTTCTCAAAAGCAGAGTGTGTTTTTTGTAAGGCGAGCTAGCGTTTGTTTCCCAGTCCTAAATGGAGTTGAATCACTTGCAGTTTCCGTTCCTACGAGCAAGAGTTGTTTTCTGGTAAGGAAAGTCACTATTGTGCTCCCATTGCCATACACAGTGCAAATAGCACTCGCGTCTGTTCCCAGCAAGTACAGTGTATTGGACTGAAGAGGAGCTACTGTTCTTGCAAGTTTCCTAAGCAGAGTTGAACTAGATATGGCCCGTGTGTGTAGGAAACACAGTTCTTTTGTTCTGAGCAAGCTCACTGTTTGGACCCCAAAGGAAACACATTAGAGTAGAAGAGTGCTCTTTTCTCAAAAGTAGAGTGTGTTTCTTGTAAGGCAAGCTAGCGTTTGTTTCCCAGTCCTAAATGGAGTTGAATCACATGCAGTTTCTGGTCATACGAGCAAGAGTTGTTTTCTGGTAAGAAGAGTCACTATTGTGCTCCCATTGCCGTACACAGTGCAAATAGCACTCGGGTCTGTTCCCAGCATGTACAGTCTATTGGACTGAAGAGGTTCTACTGTCCTTGTCAGTTTCCTAAGCAGAATTGAACAAGATATGGCCCGTGTGTGTAGGAAGCACAGTTCTTTTGTTCTGAGCAAGCTCACATTTCGAACCCCATAGGAAACACAGTAGAGTAGAAGAGTGCATTTTTCTCAAAAGCAGAGTGTGTTTCTTGTAAGGCGAGCTAGCGTTTGTTTCCCAGTCCTAAATGGAGTTGAAATACACATGCAGTTTCTGGTCCTACGAGCAAGAGTTGTTTTCTGGTAAGAAGTGTCACTATTGCGCTCCCTTTGCCATTCACAGTGCAAATAGCCCTCGCGTCTGTTCCCAGCAAGTACAGTGTATTGGACTGAAGAGGAGCTACTGTTCTTGTCATTTTCCTAAGCAGAGTTGAACTAGATATGGCCCATGTGTGTAGGAAGCACAGTTCTTTTGTACTCAGCAAGCTCACTGTTCTGGCCCTATAAGAAAAACAGTAGAGTAGAAGAGTGCTCTTTACACAAACGCAGAGTTTGTTTATTGTAAGGCGAGCTAGCATTTGTTTCCCAGTCCTAAATGGAGTTGAATCACATGCAATTTCCGTTCCTAGGAGCAAGAGTTGTTTTCTGGTAAGGAAAGTCACTATTGCGCTCCCATTGCCATACACAGTGCAAATAGCACTCGCGTCTGTTCCCAGGAATTACAGTGTATTGGACTGAAGAGGAGCTACTGTTCTTGTCAGTTTCCTAAGCAGAGTTGAACTAGATATGGCCGTGTGTGTAGGAAGCAAAGTTCTTTTGTTCTGAGCAAGCTCACTTTTGGACCCCATAGGAAACACAGTAGAGTAGAAGAGTGCTCTTTTCTCAAATGCAGAGTGTGTTTCTTGTAAGGCGAGCTAGCGTTTGTTTCCCAGTCCTAAATGGAGTTGAATCACATGCAGTTTCTGGTCCTACGAGCAAGAGATGTTCTTTGGTAAGAAGAGTCACTATTGTGCTCCCATTGCCATACAAAGTGCAAATAGCACTGGCGTCTGTACCCAGCATGTACAGCGTATTGGACTGAAGAGGATCTACTGTTCTTGTCAGTTTCCTAAGCAGAGTTGAACTACATATGGCCCGTGTGTGTAGGAAGCACAGTTCTTTTGTTCTGAGCAAGGTCACTGTTCGGACCCCATAGGAAACACAGTAGAGTAGAAGAGTGCTCTTTTCTCAAAAGCCGAGTGTGTTTCTTCTAAGGCGACCTAGCCTTTGTTTCCCAGTCCTAAATGGAGTTGAATCACATGCAGTTTCTGGTCATACGAGCAAGAGTTGTTTTCTGGGAAGAAGAGTCACTATTGCGCTCCCATTGTCACACACAGGGCAAATAGCACTGGCGTCTGTTCCCAGCATGTACAGTCTATTGGACTGAAGAGGTTCTGCTGTCCTTGTCAGTTTCCTAAGCAGAATTGAACAAGACATGGCCCGGGTGTGTAGGAAGCACAGTTCTTTTGTTCTGAGCAAGCTCACATTTCAAACCCCATAGGAAACACAGTAGAGTAGAAGACTGCATTTTTCTCAAAAGCAGAGTGTTTTTCTTGTAAGGTGAGCTAGCGTTTGTTTCCCAGTCCTAAATGGAGTTGAATCACATGCAGTTTCCGTTCCTAGGAGCAAGAGTTGTTTTCTGGTAAGGAAAGTCACTATTGCGCTCCCATTGCCATACACAGGGCAAATAGCACTGGCGTCTGTTCCCAGCATGTACAGTCTATTGGACTGAAGAGGTTCTACTGTTCTTGTCAGTTTCCTAGGCAGAATTGAACAAGATATGGCCCGGGTGTGTAGGAAGCACAGTTCTTTTGTTCTGAGCAAGCTCACATTTCGAACTCCATAGGAAACACAGTAGAGTAGAAGAGTGCATTTTTCTCAAAAGCAGAGTGTGTTTCTTGTAAGGCGAGCTAGCATTTGTTTCCTAGTCCTAAATGGAGTTGAATCACTTGCAGTTTCTGGTCCTACGAGCAAGAGTTTTTTTTTGGTAAGAAGAGTCACTATTGTGCTCCCATTGCCATACAAAGTGCAAATAGCACTGGCATCTGTTCCCAGCATGTACAGCGTATTGGACTGAAGAGGATCTACTGTTCTTGTCAGTTTCCTAAGCAGAATTGAACAAGATATGGCCTGTGTGTGTAGGAAGCACAGTTCTTTTGTTCTGAGCAAGCTCACAATTCGAACCCCATAGGAAACACAGTAGAGTAAAAGAGTGCATTTTTCTCAAAAGCAGAGTGTGTTTCTTGTAAGGCGAGCTAGCGTTTGTTTCCCAGTCCTAAATGGAGTTGAAATACACATGCAGTTTCTGGTCCTACGAGCAAGAGTTGTTTTCTGGTAAGAAGGGTCACTATTGTGCTCCCTTTGCCATACACAGTGCATATAGCCCTCGCGTCTGTTCCCAGCAAGTACAGTGTATTGGTCTGAAGAGGAGCTACTGTTCTTGTCATTTTCCTCAGCAATGTTGAACTAGATATGGCCCATGTGTGTAGGAGGCACAGTTCTTTTGTACTCAGCTAGCTCACTGCTCTGGCCCTATAGGAAAAACAGTAGAGTAGAAGAGTGCTGTTTCCACAAACGCAGAGTTTGTTTATTGTAAGGCGAGCTAGCGTTTGTTTCGCAGTACTAAATGGAGTTGAATCACATGCAGTTTCCGTTCCTACGAGCAAGAGTTGTTTTCTGGTAAGGAAAGTCACTATTGCGCTCCCATTGCCATACACAGTGCAAATAGCACTCGCGTCTGTTCCCAGCAAGTACAGTGTATTGGACTGAAGAGGAGCTACTGTTCTTGTCAGTTTCCTAAGCAGAATTGAACTAGATATCGCCCGTGTGTGTAGGAAGCAAAGTTCTTTTGTTCTGAGCAAGCTCACTGTTTGGACCCCATAGGAAACACAGTAGAGTAGAAGAGTGCTCTTTTCTCAAAAGCAGAGTGTGTTTCTTGTAAGGCGAGCTAGCGTTTGTTTCCCAGTCCTAAATGGAGTTGAATCACATGCAGTTTCCGTTCCTAGGAGCAAGAGTTGTTTTCTGGTAAGGAAAGTCACTATTGCGCTCCCATTGCATACACAGTGCAAATAGCACTCCCGTCTGTTCCCAGCAAGTACAGTGTATTGGACTGAAGAGGAGCTACTGTTCTTGTCAGTTTCCTAAGCAGAATTGAACTAGATATGGCACGTCTGTGGAGGAAGCACAGTTCTTTTATTCTGAGCAAGCTCACTGTTTGGACCCCAAAGAAAACACATTAGAGTAGAAGAATGCTCTTTTCTCAAAAGCAGAGTGTGTTTCTTGTAAAGTGAGCTAGCATTTGTTTCCCAGTCCTAAATGGAGTTGAATCACATGCAGTTTCTGGTCATACGGGCAAGAGTTGTTTTCTGGTAAGAAGAGTCACTATTGCGCTCCCATTGCCATACACAGTGCAAATAGCATTGACATCTGTACCCAGCATGTACAGTGTATTGGACTGAAGAGGATCTACTGTTCTTGTCAGTTTCCTAAGCAGAACTGAACTAGATATGGCCCGTGTGTAGGAAGCACAGTTCTTTTGTTCTAAGCAAGCTCACTGTTCTTGCCCTTAGGAAACACAGTAGAGTAGAAGAGTGCATTTTTCTCAAAAGCAGAGTGTGTTTCTTGTAAGGCGAGCTAACGTTTGTTTCCCAGTCCTAAATGGAGTTGAATCACTTGCAGTTTCCGTTCCTAGGAGCAAGAGTTGTTTTCTGGTAAGGAAAGTCACTATTGTGCTCCCATTGCCATACACAGTGCAAATAGCACTCGTGTCTGTTCCCAGCAAGTACAGTGTATTGGACTGAAGAGGATCTACTGTTCTTGTCAGTTTCCTAAGCAGAATTGAACTAGATATGGCCTGTGTGTGCAGGAAGCAAATTTCTTTTATTCTGAGCAAGCTCACTGTTTGGACCCCATAGGAAACACAGTAGAGTAGAAGAGTGCCCTTTTCTCAAAAGCAGAGTGTGTTTCTTGTAAGGCGAGCTAGCGTTTGTTTCCCAGTCCTAAATGGAGTTGAATCACATGCAGTTTCCGTTCCTACGAGCAAGAGTTGTTTTTTGGTAAGAAGAGTCACTATTGAGCTCCCTTTGCCATACAAAGTGCAAATAGCACTGGCGTCTGTACCCAGCATGTACAGCGTATTGGACTGAAGAGGATCTACTGTTCTTTTCAGTTTCCTCAGCAGAGTTGAACTAGATATGGCCCGTGTGTGTAGGAAGCACATTTCTTTTGTTCTGAGCAAGCTCACTGTTTGGACCCCATAGGAAACACAGTAGAGTAGAAGAGTGCTCTTTTCTCAAAAGCAGAGTGTGTTTCTTGTAAGGCGAGCTAGCATTTGTTTCCCAGTCCTAAATGGAGTTGAAATACACATGCAGTTTCTGGTCCTACGAGCAAGAGTTGTTTTCTAGTAAGAAGGGTCACTATTGCGCTCCCTTTGCCATACACAGTGCTAATAGCACTCGCGTCTCTTCCCAGCAAGTACAGTGTATTGGACTGAAGAGGAGCTACTGTTCTTGTCAGTTTCCTAAGCAGAATTGAACTAGATATGGCCCGTGTGTAGGAAGCAAAGTTCTTTTGTTCTGAGCAAGCTCACTGTTTGGACCCCATAGGAAACACATTAGAGTAGAAGAGTGCTCTTTTCTCAAAAGCAGAGTGTGTTTCTTGTAAGGCGAGCTAGCGTTTGTTTCCCAGTCCTAAATGGAGTTGAATCACTTGCAGTTTCCGTTCCTATGAGCAAGAGTTGTTTTCTGGGACGAAGATTCACTATTGCGCTCCCATTGTCACACACAGGGCAAATAGCACTGGCATCTGTACCCAGCATGTACAGCGTATTGGACTGAAGAGGATCTACTGTTCTTTTCAGTTTCCTAAGCAGAGTTGAACTAGATATGGCCCGTGTGTGTAGGAAGCACAGTTCTTTTGTTCTGAGCAAGCTCACTGTTCGGACCCCATAGGAAACACAGTAAAGTAGAAGAGTGCTCTTTTCTCAAAAGTAGAGTGTGTTTCTTGTAAGGTGACCTAGCGTTTGTTTCCCAATCCTAAATGGAGTTGAATCAAATGCAGTTTCTGGTCATACGAGCAAGAGTTGTTTTCTGGGAAGAAGAGTCACTATTGCGCTCCCATTGTCACACACAGGGCAAATAGCACTGGCGTCTGTTCCCAGCATGTACAGTAAATGGACTGAAAATGATCTACTGTTCTTGTCAGTTTCCTAAGCAGAATTGAACAAGATATGGCCCGTTTGTGTAGGAAGCACAGTTCTTTTGTTCTGAGCAAGCTCACATTTCGAACCCCATAGGAAACACAGTAGAGTAGAAGAGTGCATTTTTCTCAAAAGCAGAGTGTGTTTCTTGTAAGGCGAGCTAGCGTTTGTTTCCCAGTCCTAAATGGAGTTGAAATACACATGCAGTTTCTGGTCCTACGAGCAAGAGTTGTTTTCTGGTAAGAAGAGTCACTATTGTGCTCCCATTGCCATACACAGTGCAAATAGCACTGGCGTCTGTACCCAGCATGTACAGTGTATTGGACTGAAGAGGATCTACTGTTCTTGTCAGTTTCCTAAGCAGAATTGAACTAGATATGGCCCGTGTGTGTAGGAAGCACAGTTCTTTTGTTCTGAGCAAGCTCACTGTTCTGGCCCTATAGGAAACACAGTAGAGTAGAAGAGTGCTCCTTTCTCAAAAGCAGAGTGAGTTTCTTGTAAGGCGAGCTAGCGTTTGTTTCCCAGTCCTAAATGGAGTTGAATCACTTGCAGTTTCCGTTCCTAAGAGCAAGAGTTGTTTTCTGGTAAGGAAAGTCACTATTGTGCTCCCATTGCCATACACAGTGCAAATAGCATTCGCGTCTGTTCCCAGCAAGTACAGTGTATTGGACTGAAGAGGACCTACTGTTCTTGTCAGTTTCCTAAGCAGAATTGAACTAGATATGGCCCGTGTTTGTAGGAAGCACAGTTCTTTTGTTCTGAGCAAGCTCACTGTTTGGACCCCATAGGAAACACAATAGAGTAGAAGAGTGCTCTTTTCTCAAAAGCAGAGTGTGTTTCTTGTAAGGCGACCTAGCGTTTGTTTCCCAGTCCTAAATGGAGTTGAATCACATGCAGTTTCTGGTCATACGAGCAAGAGTTGTTTTCTGGGACGAAGAGTCACTATTGTGCTCCCATTGTCACACACAGGGCAAATAGCACTGGCGTCTGTTCCAGGCATGTACAGTCTATTGGACTGAAGAGGTTCTACTGTTCTTGTCAGTTTCCTAAGCAGAATTGAACAGGATATGGCCCGTGTGTGAGGGAAGCACAGTTCTTTTGTTCTGAGAAGCTCACATTTCGAACCCCATAGGAAACACAGTAGAGTAGAAGAGTGCATTTTTCTCCAAAGCAGAGTGTGTTTCTTGTAAGGCGAGCTAGCTTTTGTTTCGCAGTCCTAAATGGAGTTGAATCACATACAGTTTCCGTTCCTAGAAGCAAGAGTTGTTTTCTGTTAGGAAAGTCACTATTGCGCTCCCATTGCCATACACAGTGCAAATAGCACTCGCATCTGTTCCCAGCAAGTACAGTGTATTGGACTGAAGAGGAGCTACTGTTCTTGTCAGTTTCCTAAGCAGAATTGAACTAGATATGGCACGTGTGTGTAGGAAGCACAGTTCATTTGTTCTGAGCAAGCTCACTGTTTGGAGCCCAAAGGAAACACAGTAGAGTAGATGAGTGCTCTTTTCTCAAAAGCAGAGTGTGTTTCTTGTAAGGCGAGCTAGCGTTTGTTTCCCAGTCCTAAATGGAGTTGAATCACATGCAGTTTCTGGTCATACGAGCAAGAGTTGTTTTCTGGTAAGAAGAGTCACTATTGTGCTCCCATTGCCATACACAGTGCAAATAGCACTGGCGTCTGTACCCAGCATGTACAGTGTATTGGACTGAAGAGGAGCTACTGTTCTTGTCAGTTTCCTAAGCAGAATTGAACTAGATATGGCCCGTGTGTGTAGGAAGCACAGTTCTTTTGTTCTGAGCAAGCTCACTGTTTGGACCCCATAGGAAACACAGTAGAGTAGAAAAGTGCTCTTTTCTCAAAAGCAGAGTGTGTTTCTTGTAAGGCGAGCTAGCGTTTTTTTCCCAGTCCTAAATGGAGTTGAATCACATGCAGTTTCTGGTACTACGAGCAAGATTTGTTTTTTGGTAAGAAGAGGCACTATTGTGCTCCCATTGCCATACAAAGTGCAAATAGCACTGGCGTCTGTACCCAGCATGTACAGCGTATTGGACTGAAGAGGTTCTACTGTTCTTTTCAGTTTCCTAAGCAGAGTTGAACTAGATATGGCCCGTGTGTGTAGGAAGCACAGTTCTTTTGTTCTGAGCAAGCTCACATTTCGAACCCCATAGGAAACACAGTAGAGTAGAAGAGTGCATTTTTCTCAAAAGCAGAGGGTGTTTCTTGTAAGGCGAGCTAGCGTTTGTTTCACAGTCCTATATGGAGTTGAATCACATGCAGTTTCCGTTGCTAGGAGCAAGAGTTGTTTTCTGGTAAGGAAAGTCACTATTGCGCTCCCATTGCCATACACAGTGCAAATAGCACTCGCGTCTGTTCCCAGCAAGTACAGTGTATTGGACTGAAGAGGACCTACTGTTCTTGTCAGTTTCCTAAGCAGAATTGAACTAGATATGGCCCGTGTTTGCAGGAAGCAAAGTTCTTTTGTTCTGAGCAAGCTCACTGTTTGGACCCCATAGGAAAAACAGTAGAGTAGAAGAGTGCTCTTTTCTCAGAAGCAGAGTGTGTTTCTTGTAAGGCGAGCTAGCGTTTGTTTCCCAGTCCTAAATGGAGTTGAATCACATGCAGTTTCTGGTCCTACAAGCAAGAGTTGTTTTTGGTAAGAAGAGTCACTATTGTGCTCCCATTGCCATACAAAGTGCAAATAGCACTGGCGTCTGTACCCAGCATGTACAGCGTATTGGACTGAAGAGAATCTACTGTTCTTTTCAGTTTCCTAAGCAGAGTTGAACTAGATATGGCCCGTGTGTGTAGGAAGCACATTTCTTTTGTTCTGAGCAAGCTCACTGTTTGGACCCCATAGGAAACACAGTAGAGTAGAAGAGTGCTCTTTTCTCAAAAGCAGAGTGTGTTTCTTGTAAGGCAAGCTAGCATTTGTTTCCCAGTCCTAAATGGAGGTGAATCACATGCAGTTTCTGGTCATACGAGCAAGAGTTGTTTTCTGGTAAGAAGAGTCACTATTGCGCTCCCATTGCCATACAAAGTGAAAATAGCACTGGCGTCTGTACCCAGCATGTACAGTGTATTGGACTGAAGAGGATCTACTGTTCTTGTCAGTTTCCTAAGCAGAATTGAACTAGATATGGCCCGTGTGTTTAGGAAGCACAGTTCTTTTGTTCTGAGCAAGCTCACTGTTCTGGCCCTATAGGAAACACAGTAGAGTAGAAGAGTGCTCTTTTCTCAAAAGCAGAGTGTGTTTCTTGTAAGGCGACCTAGACTTTGTTTCCCAGTCCTAAATGGAGTTGAATCACATGCAGTTTCCGTTCCTACGAGCAAGAGTTGTTTTCTGGTAAGGAAAGTCACTATTGTGCTCCCATTGCCATACACAGTGCAATTAGCACTCGCGTCTGTTCCCAGCAAGTACAGTGTATTGGACTGAAGAGGAGCTACTGTTCTTGTCAGTTTCCTAAGCAGAATTGAACTAGATATGGCACGTGTGTGTAGGAAGCAAAGTTCTTTTGTTCTGAGCAAGCTCACTGTTAGGACCCCATAGGAAACACAGTAGAGTAGTAGAGTGCTCTTTTCTCAAAAGCAGAGTGTGTTTCTTGTAAGGCGAGCTAGCGATTGTTTCCCAGTCCTAAATGGAGTTGAATCACATACAGTTTCTGGTCCTACGAGCAAGAGTTGTTTTTTGGTAAGAAGAGTCACTATTGTGCTCCCATTGCCATACAAAGTGCAAATAGCACTGGCGTCTGTACCCAGCATGTACAGCGTATTGGACTGAAGAGGATCTACTGTTCTTTTCAGTTTCCTAAGCAGAGTTGAACTAGATATGGCCCGTGTGTGTAGGAAGCACAGTTCTTTTGTTCTGAGGAAGTTCACTGTTCGGACCACATTGGAAACACAATAGAGTAGAAGAGTGCTCTTTTCTCAAAAGCAGAGTGTGTTTCTTGTAAGGCGATCTAGCGTTTGTTTCCCAGTCCTAAATGGAGTTGAATCACATGCAGTTTCTGGTCATACGAGCAAGAGTTGTTTTCTGGGACAAAGAGTCACTATTGCGCTCCCATTGTCACACAAAGGGCAAATAGCACTGGCGTCTGTTCCCAGCATGTACAGTCTATTTGACTGAAGAGGTTCTACTGTTCTTTTCAGTTTCCTAGCAGAATTGAACAAGATATGGCCTGTGTGTGTAGGAAGCACAGTTCTTTTGTTCTGAGCAAGCTCACATTTCGAACCCCATAGGAAACACAGTAGAATAGAAGAGTGCATTTTTCTCAAAAGCAGAGTGTGTTTCTTGTAAGGCGAGCTAGCGTTTGTTTCACAGTCCTATATGGAGTTGAATCACATGCAGTTTCCGTTGCTAGGAGCAAGAGTTGTTTTCTGGTAAGGAAAGTCACTATTGCGCTCCCATTGCCATACACAGTGCAAATAGCACTTGCGTCTGTTCCCAGCAAGTACAGTGTATTGGACTGAAGAGGACCTACTGTTCTTGTCAGTTTCCTAAGCAGAATTGAACTAGATATGGCCCGAGTGTGCAGGAAGCAAAGTTCTTTTGTTCTGAGCAAGCTCACTGTTTGGACCCCATAGGAAACACAGTAGAGTAGAAGAGTGCTCTTTTCTCAGAAGCAGAGTGTGTTTCTTGTAAGGCGAGCTAGCGTTTGTTTCCCAGTCCTAAATGGAGTTGAATCACATGCAGTTTCTGGTCCTACAAGCAAGAGTTGTTTTTGGTAAGAAGAGTCACTATTGTGCTCCCATTGCCATACAAAGTGCAAATAGCACTGGCGTCTGTACCCAGCATGTACAGCGTATTGGACTGAAGAGAATCTACTGTTCTTTTCAGTTTCCTAAACAGAGTTGAACTAGATATGGCCCGTGTGTGTAGGAAGCACAGTTCTTTTGTTCTGAGCAAGCTCACTGTTTGGACCCCATAGGAAACACAGTAGAGTAGAAGAGTGCTCTTTTCTCAAAAGCAGAGTGTGTTTCTTGTAAGGCAAGCTAGCGTTTGTTTCCCAGTCCTAAATGGAGTTGAATCACATGCAGTTTCTGGTCATACGAGCAAGAGTTGTTTTCTGGTAAGAAGAGTCACTATTTCGCTCCCATTGTCACACACAGGGCAAATAGCACTGGCGTCTGTTCCCAGCATGTACAGTCTATTGGACTGAAGAGGTTCTACTGTTCTTGTCAGTTTCCTAAGCAGAATTGAACAAGATATGGCCCGTGTGTGTTGGAAGCACAGTTTTTTTGTTCTGAGCAAGCTCACATTTCGAACCCCAAAGGAAACACAGAAGAGTAGAAGAGTGCATTTTACTCAAAAGCAGAGTGTGTTTCTTGTAAGGCGAGCTAGCTTTTGTTTCGCAGTACTAAATGGAGTTGAATCACATGCAGTTTCCGTTCCTAGGAGCAAGAGTTGTTTTCTGGTAAGGAAAGTCACTATTGCGCTCCCATTGCCATACACAGTGCAAATAGCACTCGCCTCTGTTCCCAGCAAGTACAGTGTATTGGACTGAAGAGGACCTACTGTTCTTGTCAGTTTCCTAAGCAGAATTGAACTAGATATGGCCCGTGTGTGTAGGAAGCAAAGTTCTTTTGTTCTGAGCAAGCTCACTGTTTGGACCCCATAGGAAACACAGTAGAGTAGTAGAGTGCTCTTTTCTCAAAAGCAGAGTGTGTTTCTTGTAAGGCGACCTAGCGTTTGTTTCCCAGTCCTAAATGGAGTTGATCACATGCAGTTTCTGGTCCTACGAGCAAGAGTTGTTTTCTGGGACGAAGAGTCACTATTGCGCTCCCATTGTCATACACAGGGCAAATAGCACTGGCGTCTGTTCCCAGCATGTACAGTCTATTGGACTGAAGAGGTTCTACTGTTCTTGTAAGTTTCCTAAGCAGAATTGAACACGATATGGCCAGTGTGTGTAGGAAGCACAGTTCTTTTGTTCTGAGCAAGCTCACATTTCGAACCCCAAGGAAACACAGTAGAGTAGAAGAGTGCATTTTTCTCAAAAGCAGAGTGTGTTTCTTGTAAGGCGAGCTAGTGTTTGTTTCCCAGTCCTAAATGGAGTTGAAATACACATACAATTTCTGGTCTTACGAGCAAGAGTTGTTTTCTGGTTTTGAAGAGTCACTATTGTGCTCCCTTTGCCATACATTGCAAATAGCCCTCGCGTCTGTTCCCAGCAAGTATAGTGTATTGGACTGAAGAGGAGCTACTGTTCTTGTCAGTTTCCTAAGCAGAGTTGAACGAGATATGGCCCATGTGTGTAGGAAGCACAGTTTTTTGTACTCAGCAAGCTCACTGTTCTGGCTCTATAGGAAACACAGTAGAGTAGAAAAGTGCTCTTTCCTCAAAAGCAGAGTGTGTTTTTTGTAAGGCGAGCTAGCGTTTGTTTCGCAGTCCTAAATGGAGTTGAATCACATGCAGTTTCTGGTCCTACGAGCTAGAGTTGTTTTCTGGTAAGGAAAGTCACTATTGTGCTCCCATTGCCATACACAGTGCAAATAGCCCTCGCGTCTGTTCCCAGCAAGTACAGTGTATTGGACTGAAGAGGAGCTACTGTTCTTGTCAGTTTCCTAAGCAGAATTGAACTAGATATGGCCCGTGTGTGCAGGAAGCACATTTCTTTTGTTCTGAGCAAGCTCACTGTATGGACCCCATAGGAAACACAGTAGAGTAGAAGAGTGCTCTTTTCTCAAAAGCAGAGTGTATTTCTTTTAAGGCAGGCTAGCGATTGTTTCCCAGTCCTAAATGGAGTTAAATCACATGCAGTTTCTGGTCCTACGAGCAAGAGTTGTTTTCTGGTAAGAAGAGTCACTATTGCGCCCCCAATGCCATACACAGTGCAAATAGCACTGTCGTCTGTACCCAGCATGTACAGTGTATTGGACTGAAGAGGATCTACTGTTCTTGTCAGTTTCCTAAGCAGAATTGAACTAGATATGGCCCGTGTGTGTAGGAAGCACAGTTCTTTTGTTCTGAGCAAGCTCACTGTTCGGATCCCATAGGAAAAACAGTAGAGTAGAAGAGTGCTCTTTTCTCAAAAGCAGAGTGTGTTTCATGTAAGGCGACCTAGCGTTTGTTTTCCAGTCCTAAATGGAGTTGAATCACATGCAGTTTCTGGTCCTACGAGCAAGAGTTTTTTCTGGTAATAAGAGTCACTATTGCGTGCCCATTGTCATACTCATGGATGTACTGTGTATTGGACTGAAGAGGATCTACTGTTCTTGTCAGGTTCCTAAGCAGAGTTGAACTAGATATGGCCCAAGTGTGTAGGAAGCACAGTTCTTTTGTACTCAGCAAGCTCACTGTTCTGGCCCTATAGTAAACACAGTAGAGTAGAAGAGTGCTCTTTCCTCAAAAGCAGAGTGTGTTTCTTGTAAGGCGAGCTAGCGTTTGTTTCCCAGTCCTAAATGGAGTTGAATCACATGCAGTTTCCATTCATATGAGCAAGAGTTGTTTTCTGCTAAGGAAAGTCACTATTGTGCTCCCATTGCCATACACAGTGCAAATAGCTCTCGCGTCTGTTCCCATCAAGTACAGTGTATTGGACTGAAGAGGAGCTACCTTTCTTGTCAGTTTCCTAAGCAGAATTGAACTAGATATGGCCCGTGTGTGTAGGAAGCACAGTTCTTTTGTTCTGAGCAAGCTCACTGTTCTAGCCTTATAGGAAACACAGTAGAGTAGAAGAGTGCTCTTTGCTCAAAAGCAGAGTGTGTTTTTTGTAAGGCGAGCTAGCGTTTGTTTCGCAATCCTAAATGGAGTTGAATCACATGCAGTTTCCGTTCCTATGAGCAAGAGTTGTTTTCTGGTAAGGAAAGTCACTATTGCGCTCCCATTGCCATACACAGCGCAAATAGCACTCGCGTCTGTTCTCAGCAAGTACAGTGTATTGGACTGAAGAGGAACTACTGTTCTTGTCAGTTGCCTAAGCAGAATTGAACTAGATATGGCCCGTGTGTGTAGGAAGCACAGTTCTTTTGTTCTGAGCAAGCTCACTGTTCTAGTTTTATAGGAAACACAGTAGAGTAGAAGAGTGCTCTTTTCTCAAAACCAGAGTGTGTTTCTTGTAAGGCGAGCTACCGTCTGTTTCCCAGTCCTAAATGGAGTTGAAATACACATGCAGTTTCTGGTCCTACCAGCAAGAGTTGTTTTCTGGTTAGAAGAGTCACTATTGCGCTCCCTTTGCCATACACAATGCAAATAGCCCTAGCGTCTGTTCCCAGCAAGTACAGTGTATTGGACTGAAGAGGAGCTACTGTTCTTGTCAGTTGGCTAAGCAGAATTGAACTAGATATGGTCGTGTGTGTAGGAAACACAGTTCTTTTCTTCTGAGGAAGCTCACTGTTCAAACACCATAGGAAACACAGTAGAGTAGAAGAGTGCTCTTTTCTCAAAAGCAGAGTGTGTTTCTTGTAAGGCGAGCTAGCGTTTGTTTCCCAGTCCTGAAAGGAGTTGAATCACATGCAGTTTCCATTCATATGAGCAAGAGTTGTTTTCTGCTAAGGAAAGTCACTATTGTGCTCCCTTTGCCATACACAGTGCAAATAGCACTCGCGTCTGTTCCCATCAAGTACAGTGTATTGGACTGAAGAGGAGCTACCTTTCTTGTCAGTTTCCTAAGCAGAATTGAACTAGATATGGCCCGTGTGTGTAGGAAGCACAGTTCTTTTGTTCTGAGCAAGCTCACTGTTCTAGCCTTATAGGAAACACAGTAGAGTAGAAGAGTGCTCTTTGCTCAAAAGCAGAGTGTGTTTTTTGTAAGGCGAGCTAGCGTTTGTTTCGCAGTCCTAAATGGAGTTGAATCACATGCAGTTTCCGTTCCTATGAGCAAGAGTTGTTTTCTGGTAAGGAAAGTCACTATTGCGCTCCCATTGCCATACACAGCGCAAATAGCACTCGCGTCTGTTCTCAGCAAGTACAGTGTATTGGACTGAAGAGGAACTACTGTTCTTGTCAGTTGCCTAAGCAGAATTGAACTAGATATGGCCCGTGTGTGTAGGAAGCACAGTTCTTTTGTTCTGAGCAAGCTCACTGTTCTAGCCTTATAGGAAACACAGTAGAGTAGAAGAGTGCTCTTTTCTCAAAACCAGAGTGTGTTTCTTGTAAGGCGAGCTACCGTCTGTTTCCCAGTCCTAAATGGAGTTGAAATACACATGCAGTTTCTGGTCCTACCAGCAAGAGTTGTTTTCTGGTTAGAAGAGTCACTATTGCGCTCCCTTTGCCATACACAATGCAAATAGCCCTAGCGTCTGTTCCCAGCAAGTACAGTGTATTGGACTGAAGAGGAGCTACTGTTCTTGTCAGTTGGCTAAGCAGAATTGAACTAGATATGGTCGTGTGTGTAGGAAACACAGTTCTTTTCTTCTGAGGAAGCTCACTGTTCAAACCCCATAGGAAACACAGTAGAGTAGAAGAGTGCTCTTTTCTCAAAAGCAGAGTGTGTTTCTTGTAAGGCGAGCTAGCGTTTGTTTCCCAGTCCTGAAAGGAGTTGAATCACATGCAGTTTGTGGTCCTACGAGCAAGAGTTGTTTTCTGGTAAGAAGAGTCACTATTGTGCTCCTTTGTCATACACAGGGCAAATAGCACTGGCGTCTGTTCCCAGCATGTACAGTGTATTGGACTGAAGAGGATCTACTGTTCTTGTCAGTTTCATAAGCAGAATTGAAATAGATATGGCCGTGTGTGAAGGAAGCACAGTTCTTTTCTTCTGAGCAAGCTCACTGTTCTGGACCTATAGGAAACACAGTAGAGTAGAAGAGTGATCTTTTCTCAAAAGCAGAGTGTGTTTCTTGTAAGGCAAGCTAGCATTTGTTTCCCAGTCCTAAATGGCGTTGAATCACATGCAGTTTCTGGTTCTATGAGCAAGAGTAGTTTTCTGGTAAGAAGAGTCACTATTGTGCTCCCATTGTCATACACAGGGCAAATAGCACTCGCGTCTTTTCCCAGCATGTACAGTGTATTGGACTGAAGAGGGTCTAATGTTCTTGTCAGTTTCCTAAGCAGAGATGAACTAGATATGGCCCGTGTATGTAGGAAGCACAGTTCTTTTGTTCTGAGCAAGCTTACTGTTTAGACCCCATAGGAAACACAGTAGAGTAGAAGAGTGCTCTTTTCTCAAAAGCAGAGTGTGTTTCTTGTAAGGCGACCTAGTTTTTTTTTCCCAGTCCTAAATGGAGTTGAATCACATGCAGTTTCTGGTTTTTCGAGCAAGAGTTGTTTTCTTGTAAGAAGAGTAACTATTGCGCTCCCATTGTCATACACAGGGCAGATAGCACTGGCGACTGTTCCCAGCATGCACAGTGTATTGGACTGAAGAAGATCTACTGTTCTTGTCAGTTTGCTAAGCAGAATTGAACTAGATATGGCCATGTGTGTAGGAAGCACAGTTCTTTTGTTCTGAGGAAGTTCAATGTTCTGGCCCTATAGGAAACACAGTAGAGTAGAAGAGTGCTCTTTTCTCAAAAGCAGAGTGTGTTTCTTGTAAGGTGAGCTACCGTTTGTTTCCCAGTCCTAAATGGTGTTGAATCACATGCACTTTCTGGTCCTAAGAGCAAGAGTTGTTTTCTGGTAAGAAGAGTCATTATTGTGCTCCTTTGTCATACACAGGGCAAATAGCACTGGCGTCTGTTCCCAGCATGTACAGTGTATTGGACTGAAGAGGAGCTACTGTTCTTGTCAGTTTCATAAGCAGAATTTAAGTAGATATGGCCGTGTGTGTAGGAAGCACAGTTCTTTTCTTCTGAGCAAGCTCACTGTTCTGGCCCTATAGGAAACACAGTAGAGTAGAAGAGTGATCTTTTCTCAAAAGCAGAGTGTGTTTCTTGTAAGGCGAGCTAGCGTTTGTTTCCCAGTCTTAAATGGAGTGGAATCCCATGCAGTTTCTGGTCCTACGAGCAAGAGTCGTTTTCTGGTAAGAAGAGTCACTTTTGCGCTCCCTTTGTCATACACAGGGCAAATAGCACTGGCATCTGTTCCCAGCATGTACAGTGTATTGGACTGAAGAGCATCTACTGTTCTTGTCAGTTTCCTAAGTAGTATTGAATTAGATATGGCCGTGTGTGTAGGAAGCACAGTTCCTTTGTTCAGAGCAAGCTCACTGTTCAGACCTCATAGGAAACACAGTAGAGTAGAAGAGTGCTCTTTTCTCAAAAGCAGAGTGTGTTTCTTGTAAGGAGAGCTAGCGTTTGTTTCCCAGACCTAAATGGGTTGAATCACATGCAGCTGTTGGTCTCACGAGCAACAGTTGTTTTCTGGTAAGAAAAGTCACTATTGCGCTCCCATTGCCATACACAGTACAAATAGCACTCGCGTCTGTTGCCAGCAAGTACAGTGTATTGGACTGAAGAGGAGCTACTGTTTTTGTGAGTTTCCTAAGCACAGTTGAACTAGATATGGCCCGTGTGTGTAGGAAGAACAGTTCTTTTGTTCTGAGCAAGCTCACTGTTCGGACCCAATAGGAAACACAGTAGAGTAGATGATGGCTCTTTTCTCAAAAGCAGAGTGTGTTTCTTGTAAGTCGAGCTACCATTTGTTTCCCAGTCCTAAATGGTGTTGAATCACATGCAGTTTCTGGTCCTAAGAGCAAGAGTAGTTTTCTGGTAAGAAGAGTCACTATTGTGCTCCCATTGTCATACACAGGGCAAATAGCATGGCGTCTAATCTCAGCCTGTACACTGTATTGGACTGAAGAGGATCTGTTGTTCTTGTCAGTTTCCTAAGCAGAGTTGAACTAGATATAGCCGTGTGTGTAGGAAGCACAGTTCTTTTTTCTGAGCAAGCTCACTGTTCTGGCCGTATAGGAAACATAATAGAGTAGAAGAGTGCTCTTTCTCAAAAGCAGAGTGTGTTACTTGTAAGGCGACCTAGCTTTTTTTTTTCCAGTTGTAAATGGAGTTGAATCACATGCAGTTTCTGGTTTTTCGAGCAAGAGTTGTTTTCTTGTAAGAAGAGTAACTATTGCGCTCCCATTGTCATACACAGGGCAAATAGCACTGGCGACTGTTCCCAGCATGTACAGTGTATTGGACTGAAGAAGATCTACTGTTCTTGTCAGTATGCTAAGCAGAATTGAACTAGATATGGCCTTGTGTGTAGAAAGCACAGTTCTTTTGTTCTGAGGAAGCTCAATGTTCTGGCCCTATAGGAAACACAGTAGAGTAGATGAGTGCTCTTTTCTCAAAAGCAGAGTTTGTTTCTTGTAAGGCGAGCTAGCGTTTGTTTCCAATCCTAAATGGAGTTGAAACACATGCAGATTCTGGTCCTACGGTCAAGAGTTTTTTTCTGGTAAGAAGAGTCACTATTGCGTTCCCATTGTCATTCACAGGGCAAATAGCACTGGCGTCTGTTCCCAGCATGTAAAGTGGATTGGACTGAGGAGGATCTACTGTTCTTGTCAGTATGCTAAGCAGAGTTGAACTAGATATGGCCCGTGTGTGTAGGAAGCACAGTTCTTTTGTTCTGAGCAAGCTTACTGTTCAGACCACATAGGAATCACAGTAGAGTAGAAGAGTGCTCTTTTCTCAAAAGCAGAGTGTGTTTCTTTTAAGGCGAGCTAGTGTTTGTTTCCCAGTCCCAAATGGAGTTGAATCACATGCAGTTGTTGGTCCCACGAGCAAGAGTTGTTTTCTGGTAAGGAAAGTCACTATTGCGCTCCCATTGCCATACACAGTGCAAATAGCACTCGTGTCTTTTGCCAGCAACTACAGTGTATTGGACTGAAGAGGAGCTACTGTTCTTGTCAGTTGGCTAAGCAGAATTGAACTAGATATGGTCGTGTGTGTAGGAAACACAGTTCTTTTCTTCTGAGGAAGCTCACTGTTCAAACCCCATAGGAAACACAGTAGAGTAGAAGAGTGCTCTTTTCTCAAAAGCAGAGTGTGTTTCTTGTAAGGCGAGCTAGCGTTTTTTTCCCAGTCCTGAAAGGAGTTGAATCACATGCAGTTTGTGGTCCTACGAGCAAGAGTTGTTTTCTGGTAAGAAGAGTCACTATTGTGCTCCTTTGTCATACACAGGGCAAATAGAACTGGCGTCTGTTCCCAGCATGTACAGTGTATTGGACTGAAGAGGATCTACTGTTCTTGTCAGTTTCATAAGCAGAATTGAAATAGATATGGCCATGTGTGAAGGAAGCACAGTTCTTTTCTTCTGAGCAAGCTCACTGTTCTGGACCTTTAGGAAACACAGTAGAGTAGAAGAGTGATCTTTTCTCAAAAGCAGAGTGTGTTTCTTGTAAGGCAAGCTAGCATTTGTTTCCCAGTCCTAAATGGCGTTGAATCACATGCAGTTTCTGGTTCTATGAGCAAGAGTAGTTTTCTGGTAAGAAGAGTCACTATTGTGCTCCCATTGTCATACACAGGGCAAATAGCACTCGCGTCTGTTCCCAGCATGTACAGTGTATTGGACTGAAGAGGGTCTAATGTTCTTGTCAGTTTCCTAAGCAGAGATGAACTAGATATGGCCCGTGTGTGTAGGAAGCACAGTTCTTTTGTTCTGAGCAAGCTTACTGTTCAGACCCCATAGGAAACACAGTAGAGTAGAAGAGTGCTCTTTTCTCAAAAGCAGAGTGTGTTTCTTGTAAGGCGACCTAGTTTTTTTTTCCCAGTCCTAAATGGAGTTGAATCACATGCAGTTTCTGGTATTTCGAGCAAGAGTTGTTTTCTTGTAAGAAGAGTAACTATTGCGCTCCCATTGTCATACACAGGGCAGATAGCACTGGCGACTGTTCCCAGCATGCACAGTGTATTGGACTGAAGAAGATCTACTGTTCTTGTCAGTTTGCTAAGCAGAATTGAACTAGATATGGCCATGTGTGTAGGAAGCACAGTTCTTTTGTTCTGAGGAAGTTCAATGTTCTGGCCCTATAGGAAACACAGTAGAGTAGAAGAGTGCTCTTTTCTCAAAAGCAGAGTGTGTTTCTTATAAGGCGATCTAGTGTTTGTTTCCCAGTCCTAAATGGAGTTGAAACACATGCAGTTTCTGGTCCTACGAGCAAGAGTTGTTTTCTCGTAAGAAGAGTCACTAATGTGTTCCCATTGTCATTCACAGGGCAAATAGCACTTCCGTCTGTTCCCAGCATGTACAGTGTATTGGACTGAAGAATATCTACTGTTCTTGTCAGTTTCCTAAGCAGAGTTGAACTAGATATAGCCCGTATGTGTAGGAAGCACAGTTCGTTTTTTCTGAGGAAGCTCACTGTTCTGGCCCTATAGGAAATACATTAGAGTAGAAGAGTGTTCTATTCTCAAAAGCAGAGTGTGTTTCTTGTAAGGCGAGCTAGCATTTGTTTCCCAGTCCTAAATGGAGTTGAATCACATGCAGTTTCTGGTCCTACGAGCAAGAGTCGTTTTCTGGTAAGAAGAGTCACTATTGCGCTCCCTTTGTCATACACAGGGCAAATACACTGGCCTCTGTTCCCAGCATGTACAGTGTATTGGACTGAAGAGGATCTACTGTTCTTGTCAGTTTCCTAAGGAGAGTTGAACTAGAAATGGCCCGTGGGTGTAGGAAGCACAGTTCTTTTGTTCTGAGCAAGCTCACTGTTCTGGCCCTATAGGAAACACAGTAGAGTAGAAGAGTGTTCTTTTCTCAAAAGCAGAGTGTGTTTCTTGAAAGGAGAGCTAGCGTTTGTTTCCCAGTCCTAAAAGGAGTTGAATCACATGCAATTGTTAGTCCCGCGAGCAAGAGTTGTTTTCTTGTAAGGAAAGTCATTATTGCGCTCCCATAGCCATACACAGTGCAAATAGCACTCACGTCTGTTGCCAGCAAGTACAGTGTATTGGACTGAAGAGGAGCTACTGTTCTTGTCAGTTTCCTAAGCACAGTTGAACTAGATATGGCCCGTGTGTGGAGGAAGCACAGTTCTTTTGTTCTGAGCAAGCTCACTGTTCTGGCCCTATAGGAAACACAATAGAGTAAAGAGTGCTCTTTTCTCAAAAGCAGAGTGTGTTTCTTGTAAGGCGACCTAGCTTTTTTTTCCCAGTCCTAAATGGAGTTGAATCACATGCAGTTTCTGGTTTTTCAAGCAAGAGTTGTTTTCTGGTAAGAAGAGTAACTATTGCGCTCCCATTGTCATACACAGGGCAAATAGCACTGGTGACTGTTCCCAGCATGTACAGTGTATTAGACTGAAGAGGATCTACTGTTCTTGTCAGTTTGCTAAGCAGAATTGAACTAGATATGGCCGTGTGTGTAGGAAGCACAGTTCTTTTCTTCTGAGGAAGCTCACTGTTCAAACCCCATAGGAAACACAGTAGAGTAGAAGAGTGCTCTTTTCTCAAAAGCAGAGTGTGTTTCTTGTAAGGCGAGCTAGCGTTTGTTTCCCAGTCCTAAATGGAGTTGAATCACATGCAGTTTGTGGTCCTACGAGCAAGAGTTGTTTTCTGGTAAGAAGAGTCACTATTGTGCTCCCTTTGTCATACACAGGGCAAATAGCACTGGCATCTGTTCCCAGCATGTACAGTGTATTGGACTGAAGAGGATCTACTGTTCTTGTCAGTTTGCTAAGCAGAACTGAAATAGATATGGCCGTGCGTAGGAAGCACAGTTCTTTTGTTCTGAGCAAGCTCACTGTTCTGGCCCTATAGGAAACACAGTAGAGTAGATGAGTGCTCTTTTCTCAAAAGCAGAGTGTGTTTCTTGTTAGGCGAGCTAGCGTTTGTTTCCCAGTCCTAAATGGCGTTGAATCACATGCAGTTTCTGGTTCTATGAGCAAGAGTAGTTTTCTGGGAAGAAGAGTCACTATTGCGCTCACATTGTCATACATAGTGCAAATAGCATTCGTGTCTGTTCCCAGCATGTATAGTGTATTGGACTGAAGAGGATCTACTGTTCTTGTCAGTTTCCTAAGCAGTGTTGAACTAGATATGGCCCGTGTGTGTAGGAAGCACAGTTCTTTTGTTCTGAGCAAGCTTACTGTTCAGACCCCATAGGAAACACAGTAGAGTAGAAGAGTGCTCTTTTCTCAAAAGCAGAGTGTGTTTCTTTTAAGGCGAGCTAGTGTTTGTTTCCCAGTCTTAAATGGAGTTGAATCCCATGCAGTTTCTGGTCCTTTGAGCAAGAGTTGTTTTCTGGTAAGAAGAGTCACTATTGCGCTCCCTTTGTCATACACAGGGCAAATAGCACTGGCGTCTGTTCCCAGCATTTTCAGTGTATTTGACTGAAGTGGATCTACTGTTCTTGTCAGTTTCCTAAGCAGAATTGAACTAGATATGGCCGTGTGTGTAGGAAGCACAGTTCTTTTGTTCTGAGCAAGCTCACTGTTCGGACCCCATAGGAAACACAGTAGAGTAGAAGAGTGCCCTTTTCTCAAAAGCAGAGTGTGTTTCTTGTAAGGCGATCTAGCGTTTGTTTCACAGTCCTAAATGGAGTTGAATCACATGCAGTTTCTGGTCCTTCGAGCAAGAGTTGTTTTCTGGTAAGAAGAGTCACTATTGCACTCCCATTGACTTACACAGGGCAAATAGCACTGGCGTCTGTTCACAGCATGTACAGTGTATTGGACTGAAGAGGATCTACTCTTCTTGTCAGTTTCCTAAGGAGAGTTGAACTAGATATGGCCCGTGTGTGTAGGAAGCTCAGTTCTTTTTTTCTGAGCAAGCTCACTGTTCTGGCCCTATAGGAAACACAGTATAGTAGAAGAGTGCTCTTTTCTCAAAAGCAGAGTGTGTTTCTTGTAAGGCGAGCTACCATTTGTTTCACAGTCCTAAATGGAGTTGAATCACATGCAGTTGTTGGTCCCAGGAGCAAGAGTTGTTTTCTGGTAAGGAAAGTCACTATTGCGCTCACATTGCCATACGCAGTACAAATAGCACTGACGTCTGTTCCCAGCAAGTACAGTGTATTGGACTGAAGAGGAGCTACTGTTCTTGTCAGTTTCCTCAGCAGAGTTGAACTAGATATTTCCCGTGTGTGTAGGAAGCACAGTTCTTTTGTTCTGAGCAAGCTCACTGTTCTGGCCCTATAGGAAACACAGAACAGTAGAAGAGTACTCTTTTCTCAAAAGCAGAGAGTGTTTCTTGTAAGGCGAGCTAGCGTTTGTTTCCCAGTCCTAAATGGAGTTGAATCACATGCAGTTTGTGGTCCTACGAGCAAGAGTTGTTTTCTGGTAAGAAGAGTCACTATTGTGCTCCCTTTGTCATACACAGGGCAAATAGCACTGGCGTCTGTTCCCAGCATGTACAGTGTATTGTACTGAAGAGGATCTACTGTTCTTGTCAGTTTGCTAAGCAGAATTGAAATAGATATGGCCCTGTGTAGGAAGCACAGTTCTTTTGTTCTGAGCAAGCTCACTGTTCTGGCCCTATAGGAAACACAGTAGAGTAGATGAGTGATCTTTTCTCAAAAGCAGAGTGTGTTTCTTGTAAGGCGAGCTAGCGTTTGTTTTCCAGTCCTAAATGGCGTTGAATCACATGCAGTTTCTGGTTCTATGAGCAAGAGTAGTTTTCTGGTAAGAAGAGTCACTATTGCGCTCACATTGTCATACATAGTGCAAATAGTACTCGTGTCTGTTCCCAGCATGTACAGTGTATTGGACTGAAGAGGATCTACTGTTCTTGTAAGTTTCCTAAGCAGAGTTGAACTATATATGGCCACTGTGTGTAGGAAGCACAGTTCTTTTGTTCTGAGCAAGCTTACTGTTCAGACCCCATAGGAAACACAGTAGAGTAGAAGAGTGCTCTTTTCTCAAAAGCAGAGTGTGTTTCTTGTACGGCGAGCTAGCGTTTGTTTCCCAGTCCTAAATGGAGTTGAATCACATGCAGTTTCTGGTCCTACCAGCAAGAGTTGTTTTCTGGTAAGAAGAGTCACTATTGTGCTCCCATTGTCCTACACAGTGCAAATAGCACTGGCGTCTGTTGCCAGCATGTACAGTGTATTGGACTGAAGAGGATCTACTGTTCTTTCAGTTTCCTAAGCAGAATTGAAATAGATATGGCCTGTGTGTGTAGTCAGCACAGTTCATTGTTCTGAGCAAGCTCACTGTACTGGCCCTATAAAAAGCACAGTAGAGTAGAAGAGTGCTCTTTTCTCAAAAGCAGAGTGTGTTTCTTGTAAGGCGAGCTAGCGTTTGTTTCCCAGTCCTAAATGGAGTTGAATCACATGCAGTTTTTGGTCCTATGAGCAAGAGTTGTTTTCTGGTAAGGAAAGTCACTATTGGGCTCCCATTGCCATACACAGTGCAAATAGCACTCGTGTCTGTTCACAGTGAGTACATTGTATTGGACTGACCAAGAGCTCTTTTCTTGTCAGTTTCCTAAGCAGAGTTGAACTAGATATGACCCGTGTGTGTAGGAAGCACAGTTCTTTTGTTCTGAGCAAGCTTACTGTTCGGACCCCATAGGAAATACTCTAGAGAAGAAGAGCGCTCTTTTTTCAAAAGCAGAGTGTGTTTCTTGTAAGGCATGCTAGTGTTTGTTTCCCAGTCAGAAATGGAGTTGAATCCCATGCAGTTTCTGGTCCTACGAGCAAGAGTTTTTTTCTGGTAAGGAAAGTCACTATTGCGCTTCCATTGCCATACACTGTGCAAATACCACACGCGTCTGCTTCCAGCAAGTACCGTGTATTGGACTGAAGAGGAGCTATTGTTCTTGTCAGTTTCCTAAGCAAAGTTGAACTAGATATGGACCGTGTGTGTACAAAGCACAGTTCTTTTGTTCTGAGCAAGCTCACTGTTCGGAACAATTAGGAAACACAGTAGAGTAGAAGAGTGCTCTTTTCTCAAAGCAGAGTGTGTTTCTTGTAAGGCGAGCTAGTGTTTGTTTCCCAGTCAGAAATGGAGTTGAATGCCATGCAGTTTCTGGTCCTACGAGCAAGAGTTGTTTTCTGGTAAGAAGAGTCACTATTGTGCTCCCATTGTCATGCACAGGGCAAATAGCAATGGTGTCTGTTACCAGCATGTACAGTGTATTGGACTGAGGAGGACATACTGTTCTTGTCAGGTTCCTAAGCAGAGTTGAACTAGATATGGCCCATGTGTGTAGGAAGCACAGTTCTTTTGTTCTGAGCAAGCTCACTGTTTGGACCCCATAGGAAACACAGTAGAGTAGAAGAGTGCTCTTTTGTCAAAATCAGACAGTCTTTCTTGTAAGGCGAGCTAGTGTTTGTTTCCCAGTCCTAAATTGAGTTTAATCACATGAAGTTTCTGGTCCTATGAGCAAGAGTTGTTTTATGGTAAGAATAGTCACTATTGCGCTGCCATTACCATACACAGGACAAATAGCACTGGTGTCTGTTCCCAGCAAGTACAGTGTATTGGAGTGAAGAGGATCTACTGTTCTTGTCAGGTTCCTAAGCAGAGTTGAACTAGATATGGCCCGTGTGTGTAGGAAGCACAGTTATTATGTTCTGAGCAAGCTCACTGTTCTGGCCCTATAGGAAACACAGTAGAGTAGAAGAGTACTCTTTTCTCAAAAGCAGAGTGTGTTTCTTGTAAGGCAAGCTAGTGTTTGTTTCCCAGTCCTAAATGGAGTTGAATCACATGCAGTTTCTTGTCCTACGAGCAAGAGTTGTTTTCTGGTAAGAAGAGTCACTATTGCGCTCCCATTGTCATACACAGGGCAAATAGCACTGGCGTCTGTTCCCAGCAAGTATAGTGTATTGGACTGAAGAGGATCTACTGTTCTTTCAATTTCCTAAGCAGAATTGAAATAGATATGGCCTGTGTGTGTAGTCAGCACAGTTCATTGTTCTGAGCAAGCTCACTGTACTGGCCCTATAAAAAGCACAGTGGAGTAGAAGAGTGCTCTTTTCTCAAAAGCAGAGTGTGTTTCTTGTAAGGCGAGCTAGCGTTTGTTTCCCAGTCCTAAATGGAGTTGAATCACATGCAGTTTTTGGTCCTACGAGCAAGAGTTGTTTTCTGGTAAGGAAAGTCACGATTGGGCTCCCATTGCCATACACAGTGCAAATAGCACTCGTGTCTGTTCACAGTGAGTACATTGTATTGGACTGACCAAGAGCTCTTTTCTTGTCAGTTTCCTAAGCAGAGTTGAACTAGATATGGCCCGTGTGTGTAGGAAGCACAGTTCTTTTGTTCTGAGCAAGCTCACTGTTCGGACCCCATTGGAAATACTGTAGAGAAGAAGAGCGCTCTTTTTTCAAAAGCAGAGTGTGTTTCTTGTAAGGCGTGCTAGTGTTTGTTTCCCAGTCAGAAATGGAGTTGAATCCCATGCAGTTTCTGGTCCTACGAGCAAGAGTTTTTTTCTGGTAAGGAAAGTCACTATTGCGCTTCCATTGCCATACACTGTGCAAATACCACACGCGTCTGCTTCCAGCAAGTACCGTGTATTGGACTGAAGAGGAGCTATTGTTCTTGTCAGTTTCCTAAGCAAAGTTGAACTAGATATGGACCGTGTGTGTACAAAGCACAGTTCTTTTGTTCTGAGCAAGCTCACTGTTCGGAACAATTAGGAAACACAGTAGAGTAGAAGAGTGCTCTTTTCTCAAAGCAGAGTGTGTTTCTTTTAAGGCGAGCTAGTGTTTGTTTCCCAGTCAGAAATGGAGTTGAATGCCATGCAGTTTCTGGTCCTACGAGCAAGAGTTGTTTTCTGGTAAGAAGAGTCACTATTGTGCTCCCATTGTCATGCACAGGGCAAATAGCAATGGTGTCTGTTCCCAGCATGTACAGTGTATTGGACTGAGGAGGACCTACTGTTCTTGTCAGGTTCCTAAGCAGAGTTGAACTAGATATGGCCCGTGTGTGTAGGAAGCACAGTTCTTTTGTTCTGAGCAAGCTCACTGTTTGGACCCCATAGAAAACACAGTAGAGTAGAAGAGTGCTCTTTTGTCAAAATCAGACAGTCTTTCTTGTAAGGCGAGCTAGTGTTTGTTTCCCAGTCCTAAATTGAGTTTAATCACATGAAGGTTCTGGTCCTATGAGCAAGAGTTGTTTTATGGTAAGAATAGTCACTATTGCGCTGCCATTGCCATACACAGGACAAATAGCAATGGTGTCTGTTCCCAGCAAGTACAGTGTATTGGACTGAAGAGGATCTACTGTTCTTGTCAGGTTCCTAAGCAGAGTTGAACTAGATATGGCCCGTGTGTGTAGGAAGCACAGTTATTATGTTCTGAGCAAGCTCACTGTTCTGGCCATATAGGAAACACAGTAGAGTAGAAGAGTATTCTTTTCTCAAAAGCAGAGTGTGTTTCTTGTAAGGCAAGCTAGTGTTTGTTTCCCAGTCCTAAATGGAGTTGAATCACATGCAGTTTCTTGTCCTACGAGCAAGAGTTGTTTTCTGGTAAGAAGAGTCACTATTGCGCTCCCATTGTCATACACAGGGCAAATAGCACTGGCGTCTGTTCCCAGCAAGTATAGTGTATTGGACTGAAGAGGATCTACTGTTCTTTCAGTTTCCTAAGCAGAATTGAAATAGATATGGCCTGTGTGTGTAGTCAGCACAGTTCATTGTTCTGAGCAATCTCACTGTACTGGCCCTATGAAAAGCACAGTAGAGTAGAAGAGTGCTCTTTTCTCAAAAGCAGAGTGTGTTTCTTGTAAGGCCAGCTAGCGTTTGTTTCCCAGTCCTAAATGGAGTTGAATCACATGCAGTTTTTGGTCCTACGAGCAAGAGTTGTTTTCTGGTAAGGAAAGTCACTATTGGGCTCCCATTGCCATACACAGTGCAAATAGCACTCGTGTCTGTTCAGAGTGAGTACATTGTATTGGACTGACCAAGAGCTCTTTTCTTGTCAGTTTCCTAGGCAGAGTTGAACTAGATATGGCCCGTGTGTGTAGCAAGCACAGTTCTTTTGTTCTGAGCAAGCTTACTGTTCGGACCCCATAGGAAATACTCTAGAGAAGAAGAGCACTCTTTTTTCAAAAGCAGAGTGTGTTTCTTGTAAGGCGTGCTAGTGTTTGTTTCCCAGTCAGAAATGGAGTTGAATCCCATGCAGTTTCTGGTCCTACGAGCAAGAGTTTTTTTCTGGTAAGGAAAGTCACTATTGCGCTTCCATTGCCATACACTGTGCAAATACCACACGCGTCTGCTTCCAGCAAGTACCGTGTATTGGACTGAAGAGGAGCTATTGTTCTTGTCAGTTTCCTAAGCAAAGTTGAACTAGATATGGACCGTGTGTGTACAAAGCACAGTTCTTTTGTTCTGAGCAAGCTCACTGTTCGGAACAATTAGGAAACACAGTAGAGTAGAAGAGTGCTCTTTTCTCAAAGCAGAGTGTGTTTCTTGTAAGGCGAGCTAGTGTTTGTTTCCCAGTCAGAAATGGAGTTGAATGCCATGCAGTTTCTGGTCCTACGAGCAAGAGTTGTTTTCTGGTAAGAAGAGTCACTATTGTGCTCCCATTGTCATGCACAGGGCAAATAGCAATGGTGTATGTTACCAACATGTACAGTGTATTGGACTGAGGAGGACCTACTGTTCTTGTCAGGTTCCTAAGCAGAGTTGAACTAGATAAGGCCCGTGTGTGTAGGAAGCACAGTTCTTTTGTTCTGAGCAAGCTCACTGTTTGGACCCCATAGGAAACACAGTAGAGTAGAAGAGTGCTCTTTTGTCAAAATCAGACAGTCTTTCTTGTAAGGCGAGCTAGTGTTTGTTTCCCAGTCCTAAATTGAGTTTAATCACATGAAGTTTCTGGTCCTATGAGCAAGAGTTGTTTTATGGTAAGAATAGTCACTATTGCGCTGCCATTGCCATACACAGGACAAATAGCACTGGTGTCTGTTCCCAGCAAGTACAGTGTATTGGACTGAAGAGGATCTACTGTTCTTGTCAGGTTCCTAAGCAGAGTTGAACTAGATATGGCCCGTGTGTGTAGGAAGCACAGTTATTATGTTCTGAGCAAGCTCACTGTTCTGGCCCTATAGGAAACACAGTAGAGTAGAAGAGTACTCTTTTCTCAAAAGCAGAGTGTGTTTCTTGTAAGGCAAGCTAGTGTTTGTTTCCCAGTCCTAAATGGAGTTGAATCACATGCAGTTTCTTGTCCTACGAGCAAGAGTTGTTTTCTGGTAAGAAGAGTCACTATTGCGCTCCCATTGTCATACACAGGGCAAATAGCACTGGCGTCTGTTCCCAGCAAGTATAGTGTATTGGACTGAAGAGGATCTACTGTTCTTTCAATTTCCTAAGCAAAATTGAAATAGATATGGCCTGTGTGTGTAGTCAGCACAGTTCATTGTTCTGAGCAAGCTCACTGTACTGGCCCTATAAAAAGCACAGTGGAGTAGAAGAGTGCTCTTTTCTCAAAAGCAGAGTGTGTTTCTTGTAAGGCGAGCTAGCGTTTGTTTCCCAGTCCTAAATGGAGTTGAATCACATGCAGTTTTTGGTCCTACGAGCAAGAGTTTTTTTCTGGTAAGGAAAGTCACGATTGTGCTCCCATTGCCATACACAGTGCAAATAGCACTCGTGTCTGTTCACAGTGAGTACATTGTATTGGACTGACCAAGAGCTCTTTTCTTGTCAGTTTCCTAAGCAGAGTTGAACTAGATATGGCCCGTGTGTGTAGGAAGCACAGTTCTTTTGTTCTGAGCAAGCTCACTGTTCGGACCCCATTGGAAATACTGTAGAGAAGAAGAGCGCTCTTTTTTCAAAAGCAGAGTGTGTTTCTTGTAAGGCGTGCTAGTGTTTGTTTCCCAGTCAGAAATGGAGTTGAATCCCATGCAGTTTCTGGTCCTACGAGCAAGAGTTTTTTTCTGGTAAGGAAAGTCACTATTGCGCTTCCATTGCCATACACTGTGCAAATACCACACGCGTCTGCTTCCAGCAAGTACCGTGTATTGGAATGAAGAGGAGCTATTGTTCTTGTCAGTTTCCTAAGCAAAGTTGAACTAGATATGGACCGTGTGTGTACAAAGCACAGTTCTTTTGTTCTGAGCAAGCTCACTGTTCGGAACAATTAGGAAACACAGTAGAGTAGAAGAGTGCTCTTTTCTCAAAGCAGAGGGTGTTTCTTGTAAGGCGAGCTAGTGTTTGTTTCCCAGTCAGAAATGGAGTTGAATGCCATGCAGTTTCTGGTCCTACGAGCAAGAGTTGTTTTCTGGTAAGAAGAGTCACTATTGTGCTCCCATTGTCATGCACAGGGCAAATAGCAATGGTGTCTGTTACCAGCATGTACAGTGTATTGGACTGAGGAGGACCTACTGTTCTTCTCAGGTTCCTAAGCAGAGTTGAACTAGATATGGCCCGTGTGTGTAGGAAGCACAGTTCTTTTGTTCTGAGCAAGCTCACTGTTTGGACCCCATAGGAAACACAGTAGAGTAGAAGAGTGCTCTTTTGTCAAAATCAGTCAGTCTTTCTTGTAAGGCGAGCTAGTGTTTGTTTCCCAGTCCTAAATTGAGTTTAATCACATGAAGTTTCTGGTCCTATGAGCAAGAGTTGTTTTATGGTAAGAATAGTCACTATTGCGCTGCCATTGCCATACACAGGACAAATAGCACTGGTGTCTGTTCCCAGCAAGTACAGTGTATTGGACTGAAGAGGATCTACTGTTCTTGTCAGGTTCCTAAGCAGAGTTGAACTAGATATGGCCCGTGTGTGTAGGAAGCACAGTTATTATGTTCTGAGCAAGCTCACTGTTCTGGCCCTATAGGAAACACAGTAGAGTAGAAGAGTACTCTTTTCTCAAAAGCAGAGTGTGTTTCTTGTAAGGCAAGCTAGTGTTTTTTTCCCAGTCCTAATTGGAGTTCAATCCCATGCAGTTTCTGGTCCTACGAGCAAGAGTTGTTTTCTGGTAAGGAAAGTCACTATTGTGCTCCCATTGCCATACACAGTGCAATAACACTCGCGTCTGATCCCAGCAAGTACAGTGTATCGGACTGAAGAAAAGCTACTGTTCTTGTCAATTTCCTAGGCAGAGTTGAACTAGATATGGCCCGTGTGTCTAGGAAGCACAGTTTTTATGTTCTGAGCAAGCTCACTGTTCTCGCCCTATAGGAAACACAGTAGAGTAGAAGAGTGCTCTTTTCTCAAAAGCAGAGTGTGTTTCTTGTAAGGCGAGCTAGTGTTTGTTTCCCAGTCAGAAATGGAGTTGAATGCCATGAAGTTTCTGGTCCTACGAGCAAGAGTTGTTTTCTGGTAAGAAGAGTCACTATTGTGCTACCATTGTCATGCACAGGGCAAATAGCAATGGTGTCTGTTCCCAGCATGTACAGTGCATTGGACTGAGGAGGATCTACTGTTCTTGTCAGGTTCCTAAGCAGAGTTGAACTAGATATGGTCCGTGTGTGTAGGAAGCACACTTTTTTTGTTCTGAGCAAGCTCACTGTTCTGGCCCTATAGGAAACACATTAGAGTAGAAGAGTGCTCTTTTCTCAAAAGCAGAGTGTTTTTCTTGTAAGGCGAGCTAGTGTTTGTTTCCCAGTCCTAAATGGAGTTGAATCACATGCAGTTTTTGGTCCTACGAGCAAGAGTTGTTTTCTGGTAAGGAAAGTCACTATAGTGCTCCCATTGCCATACACAGTGCAAATAGCACTCGCGTCTGTTCACAGCGAGTACAGTGTATTGGACTGACGAGGAGCTCTTTTCTTGTCAGTTTCCTAAGCAGAGTTGAAATAGATATGGCCCGTGTGTGTAGGAAGCACAGTTCTTTTGTTCTGAGCAAGCTCACTTTTCGGAACAATTAGGAAACACAGTAGAGTAGAAGGGTGCTCTTTTCTCAAAAGCTGAGTGTGTTTCTTTAAGGCGAGCTAGTGTTTGTTTCCCAGTCAGAAATGGAGTTGAATGCCATGCAGTTTCTGGTCCTACGAGCAAGAGTTGTTTTCTGGTAAGAAGAGTCACTATTGTGCTCCCATTGTCATGCACAGGGCAAATTGCAATGGTGTCTGTTCCTAGCATGTACAGTGTATTGGACTAAAGAGGATCTACTGTTCTCATCAGGTTCCTAAGCAGAGTTGAACTAGATATCGTCCGTGTGTAGGAAGCACAGTTTTTTTGTTCTGAGCAAGCTCACTCTTCTGGCCCTATAGGAAACACAGTAGAGTAGAAGAGTGCTCTTTTCTCAAAAGCAGAGTGTTTTTCTTGTAAGGCAAGCTAGCGTTTGTTTCCCAGTCAGAAATGGAGTTGAATCACATGCAGTTTGTTGTCCTATGAGCAAGAGTTGTTTTCTTGTAAGAAGAGTCACTATTGTGCTCCCATTGTCATACACAGGGCAAATAGCACTGAGGTCTGTTCCCAGCAAGTACAGTGTATTGGACTGAAGAGGATCTACTGTTCTTGTCAGTTTCCTAAGCAGAGTTGAACTAGATATTGCCCGTGTGTGTAGGAAGCACAGTTCTTTTGTTCTGAGCAAGCTCACTGTTCTGGCCCTATAGGAAACACTGTAGAGTAGAAGAGCGCTCTTTTCTCAAAAGCAGAGTGTGGTTCTTGTAAGGCAAGCTAGTGTTTGTTTCCCAGTCAGAAATGGAGTTAAATCCCATGCAGTTTCTGGTCCTAGGAGCAAGAGTTTTTTTCCTGGAAAGGAAAGTCACTATTGCGCTTCCATTGCCATACACTGTGCAAATACCACACGCGTCTGCTTCCAGCAAGTACCGTGTATTGGACTGAAGAGGATCTACTGTTCTTGTCAGTTTCCTAAGCAGAGTTGAACTAGATATGGCCTGTGTGTGTAGGAAGCAAAGTTCTTTTGTTCTGAGCTAGTTCACTGTTCGGATCCCTTAGGAAAAACAGTAGAGTAGAAGAGTACTCTTTTCTCAAAAGCAGAGTGTGTTTCTTGTAAGTTGAGCTAGCATTTGTTTCCCAGACCTAAATGGAGTTGAATCCCATGCAGTTTCTAGTCCTACTAGCAAGAGTTGTTTTCTGGCAAAAGAGTCACTATTGAGCTCCGATTGCCATACACAGTGCAAATAGCACTCGCGTCTGTTCCCAGCAAGTACAGTGTATTGGACTGAAGAGGAGCTACTGTTCTTGTCAGTTTCCTAAGCAGAGTTGAACTAGATATGGCCCCTGTGTGTGGGAACCACAGTTCTTTTGTTCTGAGCAAGCTCACTGTTCGGACCCCATAGAAATCACAATAGAGTAGAAGAGTGCTCTTTTCTCAAAAGCAGATTGTGTTTCTTGTAAGGCGAGCTAGCGTTTGTTTCACAGTCCTAAATGGAATTGAATCACATGCAGGTTCGGGTCCTAAGAGCAAGAGTTGTTTTCTGGTAAGAAGATTCACTATTGCGCTCCCATTGTCATACACAGGGCAAATATCACTGGCGTCTGTTCCCAGCAAGTACAGTGTATTGGACTGAAGAGGATCTACTGTTCTTGTCAGTTACCTAAGCAGAATTGAAATAGATATGGCCCGTGTGTGTAGTCAGCACAGTTCTTTTGTTCTGAGCAAGCTCACTGTTCTGGCCCTATAGGAAACACAGGAAAGTAGAAGAGTGTTCTTTTCTCAAAAGCAGAGTGTGTTTCTTGTAAGGCTAGCTAGCATTTGTTTCCCAGTCCTAAATGGAATTGAATCACATGCAGTTTCTGGTGCTACAAGCAAGAGCTGTTTTCTGGTAAGAAGAGACACTATTGTGCTCCCATTGTCATATACAGGGCAAATAAAACTGGCGTCTGTTCCCAGCAAGTACAGTGTATTGGACTGAAGAGGATCTACTGTTCTTGTCAGTTTTCTAAGCAGAATTCAACTAGATATGGCCCGTGTGTGTAGGAAGCACAGTTCTTTTGTTCTGAGCAAGATCACTGTTCGGACCCCATAGGAAACACAGTAGAGTAGAAGAGTGCTCTTTTCTCAAAAGCAGAGTGTGTTTCTTGTAAAGAGAGCTAGTGTTTTTTTCCCAGTCCTAAATGGAGTTGAAACACATGCAGTTTCCGGTCCTACGAGCAAGAGTTTTTTCTGGTAAGAGGAGTCACTATTGCGCTCCCATTGTCACATACAGGGCAAATAGCAATGGCGTCTGTTCCCAGCATGTACAGTGTATTGGAGTGAAGAGGATCTACTGTTCTTGTCAGGTTTCTAAGCAGAGTTGAACTAGATATGGTCCGTGTGTAGGAAGCACCGTTCAGTTTTTCTGAGCAAGCTCACTGTTCTGGCCCTATAGGAAACACAGTAGAGAAGAAGAGTGCTCTTTTCTCAAAAGCAGAGTGTGTTTCTTGTAAAGAGAGTTAGTGTTTTTTTCCGAGTCCTAAATGGAGTTGAATCACATGCAGTTTTTGGTCCTACGAGCAAGAGTTGTTTTCTGGTAAGGAAAGTCACTATTGTGCTCCCATTGCCATACACAGTGCAAATAGCACTCGCGTCTGTTCACAGCGAGTACAGTGTATTGGACTGACGAGGAGCTCTTTTCTTGTCAGTTTCCTAAGCAGAGTTGAAATAGATATGGACCGTGTGTGTAGGAAGCACAGTTCTTTTGTTCTGAGCAAGCTCACTTTTCGGAACAATTAGGAAACACAGTAGAGTAGAAGAGTGCTCTTTTCTCAAAAGCAGAGTGTGTTTCTTTAAGGCGAGCTAGTGTTTGTTTCCCAGTCAGAAATGGAGTTGAATGCCATGCAGTTTCTGGTCCTACGAACAAGAGTTGTTTTCTGGTAAGAAGAGTCACTATTGTGCTCCCATTGTCATGCACAGGGCAAATTGCAATGGTGTCTGTTCCTAGCATGTACAGTGTATTGGACTGAAGAGGATCTACTGTTCTCATCAGGTTCCTAAGCAGAGTTGAACTAGATATCGTCCGTGTGTGTAGGAAGCACAGTTTTTTTGTTCTGAGCAAGCTCACTGTTCTGGCCCTATAGGAAACACAGTAGAGTAGAAGTGTGCTCTTTTCTCAAAAGCAGAGTGTTTTTCTTGTAAGGCGAGCTAGCGTTTGTTTCCCAGTCACAAATGGAGTTGAATCACATGCAGTTTGTTGTCCTATGAGCAAGAGTTGTTTTCTTGTAAGAAGAGTCACTATTGTGCTCCCATTGTCATACACAGGGCAAATAGCACTGAGTTCTGTTCCCAGCAAGTACAGTGTATTGGACTGTAGAGGATCTACTGTTCTTGTCAGTTTCCGAAGCAGAGTTGAACTAGATATTGCCCGTGTGTGTAGGAAGCACAGTTCTTTTGTTCTGAGCAAGCTCACTGTTCTGGCCCTATAGGAAACACTGTAGAGTAGAAGAGCGCTCTTTTCTCAAAAGCAGAGTGTGGTTCTTGTAAGACAAGCTAGTGTTTGTTTCCCAGTCAGAAATGGAGTTGAACCCCATGCAGTTTCTTGTCCTAGGAGCAAGAGTTTTTTCCTGGTAAGGAAAGTCACTATTGCGCTTCCATTGCCATACACTGTGCAAATACCATACACGTCTGCTTCCAGCAAGTACCGTGTATTGGACTGAAGAGGATCTACTGTTCTTGTCAGTTTCCTAAGCAGAGTTGAACTAGATATGGCCCGTGTGTGTAGGAAGCAAAGTTCTTTTGTTCTGAGCTAGTTCACTGTTCGGATCCCTTAGGAAAAACAGTAGAGTAGAAGAGTACTCTTTTCTCAAAAGCAGAGTGTGTTTCTTGTAAGTCGAGCTAGCATTTGTTTCCCAGACCTAAATGGAGTTGAATCCCATGCAGTTTCTAGTCCTACGAGCAAGAGTTGTTTTCTGGCAAAAGAGTCACTATTGAGCTCCGATTGCCATACACAGTGCAAATAGCACTCGCGTCTGTTCCCAGCAAGTACAGTGTATTGGACTGAAGAGGAGCTACTGTTCTTGTCAGTTTCCTAAGCAGAGTTGAACTAGACATGGCCCCTGTGTGTGGAAACCACAGTTCTTTTGTTCTGAACAAGCTCACTGTTCGGACCCCATAGAAAACACAATAGAGTAGAAGAGTGCTCTTTTCTCAAAAGCAGATTGTGTTTCTTGTAAGGCGAGCTAGCGTTTGTTTCACAGTCCTAAATGGAGTTGAATCACATGCAGGTTCGAGTCCTAAGAGCAAGAGTTGTTTTCTGGTAAGAAGATTCACTATTGCGCTCCCATTGTCATACACAGGGCAAATATCACTGGCGTCTGTTCCCAGCAAGTACAGTGTATTGGACTGAAGAGGATCTACTGTTCTTGTCAGTTACCTAAGCAGAATTGAAATAGATATGGCCCGTGTATGTAGTCAGCACAGTTCTTTTGTTCTGAGCAAGCTCACTGTTCTGGCCCTATAGGAAACACAGGAAAGTAGAAGAGTGCTCTTTTCTCAAAAGCAGAGTGTGTTTCTTGTAAGGCTAGCTAGCATTTGTTTCCCAGTCCTAAATGGAATTGAATCACATGCAGTTTCTGGTGCTACAAGCAAGAGCTGTTTTCTGGTAAGAAGAGACACTATTGTGCTCCCATTGTCATATACAGGGCAAATAAAACTGGCGTCTGTTCCCAGCAAGTACAGTGTATTGGACTGAAGAGGATCTACTGTTCTTGTCAGTTTTCTAAGCAGAATTCAATTAGATATGGCCCGTGTGTGTAGGAAGCACAGTTCTTTTGTTCTGAGCAAGATCACTGTTCGGACCCCATAGGAAACACAGTAGAGTAGAAGAGTGCTCTTTTCTCAAAAGCAGAGTGTGTTTCTTGTAAAGAGAGCTAGTGTTTTTTTCCCAGTCCTAAATGGAGTTGAAACACATGCAGTTTCGGGTCCTACGAGCAAGAGTGTTTTCTGGTAAGAGGAGTCACTATTGCGCTCCCATTGTCATACACAGGGCAAATAGCAATGGCGTCTGTTCCCAGCATGTACAGTGTTTTGGAGTGAAGAGGATCTACTGTTCTTGTCAGGTTTCTAAGCAGAGTTGAACTAGATATGGTCCGTGTGTAGGAAGCAACGTTCAGTTTTTCTGAGCAAGCTCACTGTTCTGGCCCTATAGGAAACACAGTAGAGTAGAAGAGTGCTCTTTTCTCAAAAGCAGAGTGTGTTTCTTGTAAAGAGAGCTAGTGTTTTTTTCCCAGTCCTAAATGGAGTTGAATCACATGCAGTTTCGGGTGCTACGAGCAAGAGTTTTTTCTGGTAAGAGGAGTCACTATTGCGCTCCCATTTTCATACACAGGGCAAATAGCAATGGCGTCTGTTCCCAGCATGTACAGTGTATTGGAGTGAAGAGTATCTACTGTTCTTGTCAGGTTCCTAAGCAGAGTTGAACTAGATATGGCCGTGTGTGTAGGAAGCAGAGTTCTTTTGTTCTGAGCAAGCTCACTGTTTGGACCCCATAGGAAACACAGTAGAGTAGAAGAGTGCTCTTTTCTCAAAAGCAGAGAGTGTTTCTTGTAAGGCGAGCTATCGTTTATTTCCCAGTTCTAAATGGAGTTGAATCACATGCATTTTTCGGTCCTATGAGCAAGAGTTGTTTTCTGGTAAGGATAGGCTATTGTGCACACTTTGCCATACACAGTGCAAATATCACTCGCGTCTGTTCACAGCGAGTACAGTGTATTGGACTGAGGAGGATCTACTGTTCTTGTCAGGTTTCTAAGCAGAGTTGAACTAGATATGGTCCGTGTGTGTAGGAAGCACAGTTCTTTTGTTCTGAGCAAGCTCACTGTTCTGCCCTATAGGAAACACAGTAGAGTAGAAGAGTGCTCTTTTCTCAAAAGCAGAGTGTGTTTCTTGTAAGGAGAGCTAGCGTTGGTTTCCCAGTCAGAAATGGAGTTGAATCACATGCAGTTTGTGGTCCTAAGAGCAAGAGTTGTTTTCTGGTAAGGAAAGTCACTATTGTGCTCCCATTGCCATACACAGTGCAAATAGCACTCGCGTCTGTTCACAGTGAGTACAGTGTATTGGACTGACGAGGAGCTCTATTCTTGTCAGTTTCCTAAGCAGAGTTGAACTAGATATGGCCCGTGTGTGTAGGAAGCACAGTTATTCTGTTCTGAGCAAGCTCCCTGTTCGGATCCCTTAGCAAACACTGTAGAGTAGAAGAGCGCTCTTTTCTCAAAAGCAGAGTGTGTTTCTTGTAAGGCGAGCTAGTGTTTGTTTCCCAGACAGAAATGGAGTTGAATCCCATGCAGTTTCTGGTCCTACGAGCAAGAGTTTTTTTCTGGTAAGGAAAGTCACATTTGCACTTCCATTGCGATTCACTGTGCAAATACCACACGCGTCTGCTTCGAAAGTACCGTGTATTGGACTGAAGAGGATCTACTGTTCTTGTCAGTTTCCTAAGCAGAGTTGAACTAGATATGGACCGTGTGTGTACAAAGCACTGTTCTTTTGTTCTGAGCAAGCTCACTGTTCGGAACTATTAGGAAACACAGTAGAGTAGAAGAGTGCTCTTTTCTCAAAAGCAGAGTGTGTTTCTTGTAAGGCGAGCTAGTGTTTGTTTCCCAGTCAGAAATGGAGTTGAATGCCATGCAGTTTCTGGTCCTACGAGCAAGAGTTGTTTTCTGGTAAGAAGAGTCACTATTGTGCTCCCATTGTCATGCACAGGGCAAAGAGCAATGGTGTCTGTTCCCAGCATGTACAGTGTATTGGACTGAGGAGGATCTACTGTTCTTGTCAGGTTCCTAAGCAGAGTTGAACTAGATATGGTCCGTTTGTGTAGGAAGCACAGTTTTTTTGTTCTGAGCAAGCTCACTGTTCTGGCCATATAGGAAACACATTAGAGTAGAAGAGTGCTCTTTTCTCAAAAGCAGAGTGTTTTTCTTGTAAGGCGAGCTAGCGTTTGTTTCCCAGTCAGAAATGGAGTTGAATCACATGCAGTTTGTGGTCCTATGAGCAAGAGGTGTTTTCTTGTAAGAAGAGTCACTATTGTGCTCCCATTGTCATACACAGGGCAAATAGTACTGGCTTCTGTTCCCAGCAAGTACAGTGTATTGGACTGAAGAGGATCTACTGTTCTTGTCAGTTTCCTAAGCAGAATTGAAATAGATATGGCCTGTGTGTGTAGTCAGCACAGTTCATTGTTCTGAGCAAGCTCACTGTACTGGCCCTATAAAAAGCACAGTAGAGTAGAAGAGTGCTCTTTTCTCAAAAGCAGAGTGTGTTTCTTGTAAGGTGAGCTAGCATTTGTTTCCCAGTCCTAAATGGAGTTGAATCACATGCAGTTTTTGGTCCTACGAGCAAGAGTTGTTTTCTGGTAAGGAAAGTCACTATTGTGCTCCCATTGCCATACACAGTGCAAATAGCACTCGCGTCTGTTCACAGCGAGTACAGTGTATTGGACTGACAAGGAGCTCTTTTCTTGTCAGTTTCCTAAGCCGAGTTGAACTAGATATTGCCCGTGGGTGTAGGAAGCACAGTTCATTTGTTCTGAGCAAGCTCACTTTTCGGAACAATTAGGAAACACAGTAGAGTAGAAGAGTGCTCTTTTCTCAAAAGCATAGTTTGTTTCTTGTAAGGCGAGCTAGTGTTTCTTTCCCAGTCAGAAATGGAGTTGAATGCCATGCAGTTTCTGGTCCTACGAGCAAGAGTTGTTTTCTGGTAAGAAGAGTCACTATTGCACTCCCTTTATCATACACAGGGCAAATAGCACTTGCATCTGTTCCCAGCATGTACAGTGTATTGGCCTGAAGAGGATCTACTGTTCTTGTCAGTTTCCTATGCAGAGTCGAACTAGATATGGCCCGTGTGTGCAGGAAGCACAGTTCTTTTGTTATGAGCAAGCTCACTGTTCTCGCCCTGGAGTAAACACAGTAGAGTAGATGAGTGCTCTTTTTTCAAAAGCAGAGTGTGTTTCTTGTAAGGCGAGCTAGCGTTTGTTTCCCAGTCCTAAATGGAGTTGAATCCCATGCAGTTTCTGGTCCTACGAGCAAGAGTTGTTTTCTGGTAAGAAGAGTCACTATTGTGCTATCATTGCCATACACAGTGCAAATAGCACTGGCGTCTATTCCCAGCCTGTACACTGTATTGGACTGAAGAGGATCTATTGTTCTTGTCAGTTTCCTAAGCAGAGTTGAACTAGATATAGCCATGTGTGTAGGAAGCACAGTTCTTTTTTTCTGAGCAAACTCACTGTTCTGGCCGTATAGGAAACACAATAGAGTAGAAGAGTGCTCTTTTCTCAAAAGCAGAGTGTGTTTCTTGTAAGGCGACCTAGCTTTTTTTTTCCCAGTCGTAAATGGAGTTGAATCACATGCAGTTTCTGGTTTTTCGAGCAAGGGTTGTTTTCTTGTAAGAAGAGTAACTATTGCGCTCCCATTGTCATACACAGGGCAAATAGCACTGGCGACTGTTCCCAGCATGTACAGTGTATTGGACTGAAGAAGATCTACTGTTCTTGTCAGTATGCTAAGCAGAATTGAACTAGATATGGCCTTGTGTGTAGGAAGCACAGTTCTTTTGTTCTGAGGAAGCTCAATGTTCTGGCCCTATAGGAAACACAGTAGAGTAGATCAGTGCTCTTTTCTCAAAAGCATAGTGTGTTTCTTGTAAGTCGAGCTAGCGTTTGTTTCCAATCCTAAATGGAGTTGAAACACATGCAGTTTCTGGTCCTACGGTCAAGAGTTGTTTTCTGGTAAGAAGAGTCTCTATTGCGTTCCCATTGTCATTCACAGGGCAAATAGCACTGGCGTCTGTTCCCAGCATGTACAGTGTATTGGACTGAGGAGGATCTACTGTTCTTGTCAGTATGCTAAGCAGAGTTGAACTAGATATGGCCCGTGTGTGTAGGAAGCACAGTTCTTTTGTTCTGAGCAAGCTTACTGTTCAGACCACATAGGAAACACAGTAGAGTAGAAGAGTGCTCTTTTCTCAAAAGCAGAGTGTGTTTCTTTTAAGGCGAGCTAGTGTTTGTTTCCCAGTCCCAAATGGAGTTGAATCACATGCAGTTGTTGGTCCCACGAGCAAGAGTTGTTTTCTGGTAAGGAAAGTCACTATTGCGCTCCCATTGCCATACACAGTGCAAATAGCACTCGTGTCTTTTGCCAGCAACTACAGTGTATTGGACTGAAGAGGAGCTACTGTTCTTGTCAGTTGGCTAAGCAGAATTGAACTAGATATGGTCGTGTGTGTAGGAAGCACAGTTCTTTTCTTCTGAGGAAGCTCACTGTTCAAACCCCATAGGAAACACAGTAGAGTAGAAGAGTGCTCTTTTCTCAAAAGCAGAGTGTGTTTCTTGTAAGGCGAGCTAGCGTTTGTTTCCCAGTCCTGAAAGGAGTTGAATCACATGCAGTTTGTGGTCCTACGAGCAAGAGTTGTTTTCTGGTAAGAGGAGTCACTATTGTGCTCCTTTGTCATACACAGGGCAAATAGCACTGGCGTCTGTTCCCAGCATGTACAGTGTATTGGACTGAAGAGGATCTACTGTTCTTGTCAGTTTCATAAGCAGAATTGAAATAGATATGGCCGTGTGTGAAGGAAGCACAGTTCTTTTCTTCTGAGCAAGCTCACTGTTCTGGCCCTATAGGAAACACAGTAGAGTAGAAGAGTGATCTTTTCTCAAAAGCAGAGTGTGTTTCTTGTAAGGCGAGCTAGCATTTGTTTCCCAGTCCTGAAAGGAGTTGAATCACATGCAGTTTGTGGTCCTACGAGCAAGAGTTGTTTTCTGGTAAGAAGAGTCACTATTGTGCTCCTTTGTCATACACAGGGCAAATAGCACTGGCGTCTGTTCCCAGCATGTACAGTGTATTGGACTGAAGAGGATCTACTGTTCTTGTCAGTTTCATAAGCAGAATTGAAATAGATATGGCCTTGTGTGAAGGAAGCACAGTTCTTTTCTTCTGAGCAAGCTCACTGTTCTGGCCCTATAGGAAACACAGTAGAGTAGAAGAGTGATCTTTTCTCAAAAGCAGAGTGTGTTTCTTGTAAGGCGAGCTAGCATTTGTTTCCCAGTCCTAAATGGCGTTGAATCACATGCAGTTTCTGGTTCTATGAGCAAGAGTAGTTTTGTGGTAAGAAGAGTCACTATTGTGCTCCCATTGTCATACACTGGGCAAATACCACTCGCGTCTGTTCCCAGCATGTACAGTGTATTGGACTGAGGAGGGTCTAATGTTCTTGTCAGTTTCCTAAGCAGTGTTGAACTAGATATGGCGCGTGTGTGTAGGAAGCACAGTTCTTTTGTTCTGAGCAAGCTTACTGTTCAGACCCCATAGGAAACACAGTAGAGTAGAAGAGTGCTCTTTTCTCAAAAGCAGAGTGTGTTTCTTGTAAGGCGACCTAGCTTTTTTTTCCCCAGTCCTAAATGGAGTTGAATCACATGCAGTTTCTGGTTTTTTGAGCAAGAGTTTTTTTCTCTTAAGAAGAGTAACTATTGCGCTCCCATTGTCATACACAGGGCAGATAGCACTGGCGACTGTTCCCAGCATGTACAGTGTATTGGACTGAAGAAGATCTACTGTTCTTGTCAGTTTGCAAAGCAGAATTGAGCTAGATATGGCCATGTATGTAGGAAGCACAGTTCTTTTGTTCTGAGGAAGTTCAATGTTCTGGCCCTATAGGAAACACAGTAGAGTAGAAGAGTGCTTTTTTCTCAAAAGCAGAGTGTGTTTCTTATAAGGCGTTCTAGCGTTTGTTTTCCAGTCCTAAATGGAGTTGAAACACATGCAGTTTCTGGTCCTACGAGCAAGAGTTGTTTTCTGGTAAGAAGAGTCACTATTGCGTTCCCATTGTCATTCACAGGGCAAATAGCACTGCCGTCTGTTCCCAGCATGTACAGTGTATTGGACTGAAGAGGATCTACTGTTCTTGTCAGTTTCCTAAGCAGAGTTGAACTAGATATAGCCAGTATGTGTAGGAAGCACAGTTCGTTTTTTCTGAGCAAGCCTACTGTTCTGGCCCTATAGGAAACACATTAGAGTAGAAGAGTGCTCTTTTCTCAAAAGCAGAGTGTGTTTCTTGTAAGGCGAGCTAGCATTTGTTTCCCAGTCCTAAATGGAGTTGAATCACATGCAGTTTCTGGTCGTATGAGCAAGAGTCCTTTTCTGGTAAGAAGAGTCACTATTGCGCTCCATTTGTCATACACAGGGCAAATAGCGCTGGCATCTGTTCCCAGCATGTACAGTGTATTGGACTGAAGAGGATCTACTGTTCTTGTCAGTTTCCTAAGGAGAGTTGAACTAGATATGGCCCGTGGGTGTAGGAAGCACAGTTCTTTTATTCTGAGCAAGCTCACTGTTCTGGCCCTATAGGAAACACAATAGAGTAAAGAGTGCTCTTTTCTCAAAAGCAGAGTGTGTTTCTTGTAAGGAGACCTAGCTTTTTTTTCCCAGTCCTAAATGGAGTTGAATCACATGCAGTTTCTGGTTTTTCGAGCAAGAGTTGTTTTCTGTTAAGAAGAGTAACTATTGCGCTCCCATTTTCATACTCATGGCAAATAGCCCTGGTGACTGTTCCCAGCATGTACAGTGTATTGGACTGAAGAGGATCTACTGTTCTTGTCAATTTGCTAAGCAGAATTGACCTAGATATGGCCGTGTGTGTAGGAAGCACAGTTCTTTTCTTCTGAGGAAGCTCACTGTTCAAACCCCATAGGAAACACAGTAGAGTAGAAGAGTGCTCTTTTCTCAAAAACAGAGTGTGTTTCTTGTAAGGCGAGCTAGCGTTTGTTTCCCAGTCCTAAATGGAGCTGAATCACATGCAGTTTCTGGTTTTTCGAGCAAGAGTTGTTTTCTGGTAAGAAGAGTCACTATTGCGTTCCCATTGTCATTCACAGGGCAAATAGCACTGGCGTCTGTTCCAGCATGTACAGTGTATTGGACTGAAGAACATCTACTGTTCTTGTCAGTTTCCTAAGCAGAGTTGAACTAGATATAGCCCGTGTGTGTAGGAAGCACAGTTCTTCTGTTCTGAGCAAGCTCACTGTTCTGGCCCTATAGGAACCACAGAACAGTAGAAGAGTGCTCTTTTCTCAAAAGCAGAGAGTGTTTCTTGTAAGGCGAGCTAGCGTTTGTTTCCCAGTACTAAATGGAGTTGAATCACATGCAGTTTGTGGTCCTACGAGCAAGAGTTGTTTTCTGGTAAGAAGAGTCACTATTGTGCTCCCTTTGTCATACACAGGGCAAATAGCACTGGCATCTGTTCCCAGCATGTACAGTGTATTGGACTGAAGAGGATCTACTGTTCTTGTCAGTTTGCTAAGCAGAATTGAAATAGATATGGCCGTGTGTAGGAAGCACAGTTCTTTTGTTCTGAGCAAGCTTACTGTTCAGACCCCATAGGAAACACAGTAGAGTAGAAGAGTGCTCTTTTCTCAAAAGCAGAGTGTGTTTCTTGTAAGGCGACCTAGCTTTTTTTTTCCCAGTCGTAAATGGAGTTGAATCACATGCAGTTTCTGGTTTTTTGAGCAAGAGTTGTTTTCTTGTAAGAAGAGTAACTATTGCGCTCCCATTGTCATACACAGGGCAAATAGCACTGGCGACTGTTCCCAGCATGTACAGTGTATTGGACTGAAGAAGATCTACTGTTCTTGTCAGTATGCTAAGCAGAATTGAACTAGATATGGCCTTGTGTGTAGGAAGCACAGTTCTTTTGTTCTGAGGAAGCTCAATGTTCTGGCCCTATAGGAAACACAGTAGAGTAGATCAGTGCTCTTTTCTCAAAAGCATAGTGTGTTTCTTGTAAGGCGAGCTAGCGTTTGTTTCCAATCCTAAATGGAGTTGAAACACATGCAGTTTCTGGTCCTACGGTCAAGAGTTGTTTTCTGGTAAGAAGAGTCACTATTGCGTTCCCATTGTCATTCACAGGGCAAATAGCACTGGCGTCTGTTCCCAGCATGTACAGTGTATTGGACTGAGGAGGATCTACTGTTCTTGTCAGTATGCTAAGCAGAGTTGAACTAGATATGGCCCGTGTGTGTAGGAAGCACAGTTCTTTTGTTCTGAGCAAGCTTACTGTTCAGACCACATAGGAAACACAGTAGAGTAGAAGAGTGCTCTTTTCTCAAAAGCAGAGTGTGTTTCTTTTAAGGCGAGCTAGTGTTTGTTTCCCAGTCCCAAATGGAGTTGAATCACATGCAGTTGTTGGTCCCACGAGCAAGAGTTGTTTTCTGGTAAGGAAAGTCACTATTGCGCTCCCATTGCCATACACAGTGCAAATAGCACTCGTGTCTTTTGCCAGCAACTACAGTGTATTGGACTGAAGAGGAGCTACTGTTCTTGTCAGTTGGCTAAGCAGAATTGAACTAGATATGGCCGCGTGTGTAGGAAGCACAGTTCTTTTCTTCTGAGGAAGCTCACTGTTCAAACCCCATAGGAAACACAGTAGAGTAGAAGAGTGCTCTTTTCTCAAAAGCAGAGTGTGTTTCTTGTAAGGCGAGCTAGCGTTTGTTTCCCAGTCCTGAAAGGAGTTGAATCACATGCAGTTTGTGGTCCTACGAGCAAGAGTTGTTTTCTGGTAAGAAGAGTCACTATTGTGCTCCTTTGTCATACACAGGGCAAATAGCACTGGCGTCTGTTCCCAGCATGTACAGTGTATTGGACTGAAGAGGATCTACTGTTCTTGTCAGTTTCATAAGCAGAATTGAAATAGATATGGCCGTGTGTGAAGGAAGCACAGTTCTTTTCTTCTGAGCAAGCTCACTGTTCTGGCCCTATAGAAAACACAGTAGAGTAGAAGAGTGATCTTTTCTCAAAAGCAGAGTGTGTTTCTTGTAAGGCGAGCTAGCATTTGTTTCCCAGTCCTAAATGGCGTTGAATCACATGCAGTTTCTGGTTCTATGAGCAAGAGTAGTTTTCTGGTAAGAAGAGTCACTATTGTGCTCCCATTGTCATACACAGGGCAAATACACCTCGCGTCTGTTCCCAGCATGTACAGTGTATTGGACTGAAGAGGGTCTAATGTTCTTGTCAGTTTCCTAAGCAGAGATGAACTAGATATGGCCCGTGTGTGTAGGAAGCACAGTTCTTTTGTTCTGAGCAAGCTTACTGTTCAGACCCCATAGGAAACACAGTAGAGTAGAAGAGTGCTCTTTTCTCAAAAGCAGAGTGTGTTTCTTGTAAGGCGACCTAGCTTTTTTTTCCCAGTCCTAAATGGAGTTGAATCACATGCAGTTTCTGGTTTTTTGAGCAAGAGTTGTTTTCTTGTAAGAAGAGTAACTATTGCGCTCCCATTGTCATACACAGGGCAGATAGCACTGGCGACTGTTCCCAGCATGTACAGTGTATTGGACTGAAGAAGATCTACTGTTCTTGTCAGTTTGCTAAGCAGAATTGAACTAGATATGGCCATGTGTGTAGGAAGCACAGTTCTTTTGTTCTGAGGAAGTTCAATGTTCTGGCCCTGTAGGAAAAACAGTAGAGTAGAAGAGTGCTCTTTTCTCAAAAGCAGAGTGTGTTTCTTATAAGGCGATCTAGCGTTTGTTTCCCAGTCCTAAATGGAGTTGAAACACATGCAGTTTCTGGTCCTACGAGCAAGAGTTGTTTTCTGGTAAGAAGAGTCACTATTGTGTTCCCATTGTCATTCACAGGGCAAATAGCACTGCCGTCTGTTCCCAGCTTGTACAGTGTATTGGACTGAAGAGGATCTACTGTTCTTGTCAGTTTCCTAAGCAGAGTTGAACTAGATATAGCCCGTATGTGTAGGAAGCACAGTTCGTTTTTTCTGAGCAAGCTCACTGTTCTGGCCCTATAGGAAACACATTAGAGTAGAAGAGTGCTCTTTTCTCAAAAGCAGAGTGTGCTTCTTGTAAGGCGAGCTAGCATTTGTTTCCCAGGCCTAAATGGAGTTGAATCACATGCAGTTTCTGGTCCTACGAGCAAGAGTCGTTTTCTGGTAAGAAGAGTCACTATTGCGCTCCATTTGTCATACACAGGGCAAATAGCACTGGCATCTGTTCCCAGCATGTACAGTGTATTGGACTGAAGAGGATCTACTGTTCTTGTCAGTTTCCTAAGGAGAGTTGAACTAGATATGGCCCGTGGGTGTAGGAAGCACAGTTCTTTTATTCTGAGCAAGCTCACTGTTCTGGCCCTATAGGAAACACAGTAGAGTAGAAGAGTGTTCTTTCTCAAAAGCAGAGTGTGTTTCTTGAAAGGAGAGCTAGCATTTCTTTCCCAGTCCTAAAAGGAATTGAATCACATGCAATTGTTAGTCCCATGAGCAAGAGTTGTTTTCTGGTAAGGAAAGTCACTATTGTGCTCCCATTGCCATACACAGTGCAAATAGCACTCGCGTCTGTTCCCAGCAAGTACTGTGTATTGGACAGAGGAGGAGCTACTGTTCTTGTCAGTTTCCTAAGCAGAGTTGAACTAGATATGGCCCATGTGTGTAGGAAGCACAGTTCTTTTGTTCTGAGCAAGCTCACTGTTCTGGCCCTACAGGAAACACAATAGAGTAAAGAGTGCTCTTTTCTCAAAAGCAGAGTGTGTTTCTTGTAAGGCGACCTACCTTTTTTTTCCCAGTCCTAAATGGAGTTGAATCACATGCAGTTTCTGGTTTTTCGAGCAAGAGTTGTTTTCTGGTAAGAAGAGTAACTATTGCGCTCCCATTGTCATACACAGGGCAAATAGCCCTGGTGACTGTTCCCAGCATGTACAGTGTATTGGACTGAAGAGGATCTACTGTTCTTGTCAGTTTGCTAAGCAGAATTGAACTAGATATGGCCGTGTGTGTAGGAAGCACATTTCTTTTCTTCTGAGGAAGCTCACTGTTCAAACCCCATAGGAAACACAGTAGAGTAGAAGAGTGCTCTTTTCTCAAAAGCAGAGTGTGTTTCTTGTAAGGCGAGCTAGCGTTTGTTTCCCAGTCCTAAATGGAGTTGAATCACATGCAGTTTCTGGTCCTACGAGCAAGAGTTGTTTTCTGGTAAGAAGAGTCACTATTGCGTTCCCATTGTCATTCACAGGGCAAATAGCACTGGCGTCTGTTCCAGCATGTACAGTGTATTGGACTGAAGAAGATCTACTGTTCTTGTCAGTTTCCTAAGCAGAGTTGAACTAGATATAGCCCGTGTGTGTAGGAAGCACAGTTCTTCTGTTCTGAGCAAGCTCACTGTTCTGGCCCTATAGGAAACACAGAACAGTAGAAGAGTGCTCTTTTCTCAAAAGCAGAGAGTGTTTCTTATAAGGCGATCTAGCGTTTGTTTCCCAGTCCTAAATGGAGTTGAAACACATGCAGTTTCTGGTCCTACGAGCAAGAGTTGTTTTCTGGTAAGAAGAGTCACTATTGCGTTCCCATTGTCATTCACATGGCAAATAGCACTGCCGTCTGTTCCCAGCTTGTACAGTGTATTGGACTGAAGAGGATCTACTGTTCTTGTCAGTTTCCTAAGCAGAGTTGAACTAGATATAGCCTGTATGTGTAGGAAGCACAGTTCGTTTTTTCTGAGCAAGCTCACTGTTCTGGCCCTATAGGAAACACATTAGAGTAGAAGAGTGCTCTTTTCTCAAAAGCAGAGTGTGCTTCTTGTAAGGCGAGCTAGCATTTGTTTCCCAGTCCTAAATGGAGTTGAATCACATGCAGTTTCTGGTCCTACGAGCAAGAGTCGTTTTCTGGTAAGAAGAGTCACTATTGCGCTCCATTTGTCATACACAGGGCAAATAGCACTGGCATCTGTTCCCAGCATGTACAGTGTATTGGACTGAAGAGGATCTACTGTTCTTGTCAGTTTCCTAAGGAGAGTTGAACTAGATATGGCCCGTGGGTGTAGGAAGCACAGTTCTTTTATTCTGAGCAAGCTCACTGTTCTGGCCCTATAGGAAACACAGTAGAGTAGAAGAGTGTTCTTTTCTCAAAAGCAGAGTGTGTTTCTTGAAAGGAGAGCTAGCATTTCTTTCCCAGTCCTAAAAGGAATTGAATCACATGCAATTGTTAGTCCCATGAGCAAGAGTTGTTTTCTGGTAAGGAAAGTCACTATTGCGCTCCCATTGCCATACACAGTGCAAATAGCACTCGCGTCTGTTGCCAGCAAGTACAGTATATTGGACTGAAGAGGAGCTACTGTTCTTGTCAGTTTCCTAAGCACAGTTGAACTAGATATGGCCCGTGTGTGGAGGAAGCACAGTTCTTTGTTCTGAGCAAGCTCACTGTTCTGGCCCTACAGGAAACACAATAGAGTAAAGAGTGCTCTTTTCTCAAAAGCAGAGTGTGTTTCTTGTAAGGCGACCTAGCTTTTTTTTCCCAGTCCTAAATGGAGTTGAGTCACATGCAGTTTCTGGTTTTTCGACCAAGAGTTGTTTTCTGGTAAGAAGAGTAACTATTGCGCTCCCATTGTCATACACAGGGCAAATAGCCCTGGTGACTGTTCCCAGCATGTACAGTGTATTGGACGGAAGAGGATCTACTGTTCTTGTCAGTTTGCTAAGCAGAATTGAACTAGATATGGCCGTGTGTGTAGGAAGCACATTTCTTTTCTTTTTAGGAAGCTCACTGTTCAAACCCCATAGGAAACACAGTAGAGTAGAAGAGTGCTCTTTTCTCAAAAGCAGAGTGTGTTTCTTGTAAGGCGAGCTAGCGTTTGTTTCCCAGTCCTAAATGGAGTTGAATCACATGCAGTTTCTGGTCCTACGAGCAAGAGTTGTTTTCTGGTAAGAAGAGTCACTATTGCGTTCCCATTGTCATTCACAGGGCAAATAGCACTGGCGTCTGTTCCAGCATGTACAGTGTATTGGACTGAAGAAGATCTACTGTTCTTGTCAGTTTCCTAAGCAGAGTTGAACTAGATATAGCCCGTGTGTGTAGGAAGCACAGTTCTTCTGTTCTGAGCAAGCTCACTGTTCTGGCCCTATAGGAAACACAGAACAGTAGAAGAGTGCTCTTTTCTCAAAAGCAGAGAGTGTTTCTTGTAAGGCGAGCTAGCGTTTGTTTCCCAGTACTAAATGGAGTTGAATCACATGCAGTTTATGGTCCTACGAGCAAGAGTTGTTTTCTGGTAAGAAGAGTCACTATTGTGCTCCCTTTGTCATACACAGGGCAAATAGCACTGGCATCTGTTCCCAGCATGTACAGTGTATTGGACTGAAGAGGATCTACTGTTCTTGTCAGTTTCCTAAGCAGAATTGAAATAGATATGGCCATGTGTAGGAAGCACAGTTCTTTTGTTCTGAGCAAGCTCACTGTTCTGGCCCTATAGGAAACACAGTAGAGTAGATGAGTGATCTTTTCTCAAAAGCAGAGTGTGTTTCTTGTAAGGCGAGCTAGCGTTTGTTTCCCAGTCCTAAATGGCGTTGAATCACATGCAGTTTCTGGTTCTATGAGCAAGAGTAGTTTTCTGGTAAGAAGAGTCACTATTGCGCTCACATTGTCGTACATAGTGCAAATAGCACTCGTGTCTGTTCCCAGCATGTACAGTGTATTGGACTGAAGAGGATCTACTGTTCTTGTCAGTTTCCTAAGCAGTGTTGAACTAGATATGGCCCGTGTGTGTAGGAACCACAGTTCTTTTGTTCTGAGCAAGCTTACTGTTCAGACCCCATAGGAAATACAGTAGAGTAAAAGAGTGCTCTTTTCTCAAAAGCAGAGTGTGTTTCTTTTAAGGCGAGTTAGTGTTTGTTTCCCAGTCCTAAATGGAGTTGAATCCCATGCAGTTTCTGGTCCTATGAGCAAGAGTTGTTTTCTGGTAAGAAGAGTCACTATTGCGCTCCATTGTCATACACAGGGCAAATAGCACTGGCGTCTGTTCCCAGCATTTTCAGTGTATTTGACTGAAGTGGATCTACTGTTCTTGTCAGTTTCCTAAGCAGAATTGAACTAGATATGGCCGTGTGTGTAGGAAGCACAGTTCTTTTGTTCTGAGCAAGCTCACTGTTCGGACCCCATAGGAAACACAGTAGAGTAGAAGAGTGCCCATTTCTCAAATCAGAGTGTGTTTCTTGTAAGGCGAGCTAGCGTTTGTTTCCCAGTCCTAAATGGAGTTGAATCACATGAAGTTTCTGGTCCTACGAGCAAGAGTTTTTTCTGCTAAGAAGAGTCACTATTGCGCTCCCATTGTCATACACAGGGCAAATACCACTGGCATCTGTTCCCAGCATGTACAGTGTATTGGACTGAAGAGGATCTACTGTTCTTGTCAGTTTCCTAAGTAGAATTGAACTAGATATGGCCCTGTGTGTAGGAAGCACAGTTCTTTTGTTCAGAGCTAGCTCACTGTTCGGACCTCGTAGGAAACACAGTAGAATAGAAGAGTGCTCTTTTCTCAAAAGCAGAATGTGTTTCTTGTAAGGCGAGCTAGCATTTGTTTCACAGTCCTAAATGGAGTTGAATCACATGCAGTTTCTGGTCCTTCGAGCAAGAGTTGTTTTCTGGTAAGAAGAGTCACTATTGCACTCCCATTGACTTACACAGGGCAAATAGCACTGGCGTCTGTTCACAGCATGTACAGTGTATTGGAATGAAGAGGATCTACTGTTCTTGTCAGTTTCCTAAGTAGAGTTGAACTAGATATGGCCCGTGTGTGTAGGAAGCACAGTTCTTTTTTTCTGAGCAAGCTCACTGTTCTGGCCCTATAGGAAACACAGTAGAGTAGAAGAGTGATCTTTTCTCAAAAGCAGAGTGTGTTTCTTGTAAGGCGAGCTACCGTTTGTTTCACAGTCCTAAATGGAGTTGAATCACATGCAGTTGTTGGTCCCAGGAGCAAGAGTTGTTTTCTGGTAAGGAAAGTCACTATTGCGCTCACATTGCCATAAGCAGTACAAATAGCACTGACGTCTGTTGCCAGCAAGTACAGTGTATTGGACTGAAGAGGAGCTACTGTTCTTGTCAGTTTCCTAAGCAGAGTTGAACTAGATATTGCCCGTGTGTGTAGGAAGCACAGTTCTTTTGTTCTGAGCAAGCTCACTGTTCTGGCCCTATAGGAAACACAGAACAGTAGAAGAGTACTCTTTTCTCAAAAGCAGAGAGTGTTTCTTGTAAGGCGAGCTAGCCTTTGTTTCCCAGTCCTAAATGGAGTTGAATCACATGCAGTTTGTGGTCCTACGAGCAAGAGTTGTTTTCTGGTAAGAAGAGTCACTATTGTGCTCCCTTTGTCATACACAGGGCAAATAGCACTGGCGTCTTTTCCCAGCATGTACAGTGTATTGTACTGAAGAGGAACTACTGTTCTTGTCAGTTTGCTAAGCAGAATTGAAATAGATATGGCCGTGTGTGTAGGAAGAACAGTTCTTTTGTTCTGAGCAAGCTCACTGTTCTGGCCCTATAGGAAATACAGTAGAGTAGATGAGTGCTCTTTTCTCAAAAGCAGAGTGTGTTTCTTGTAAGGCGAGCTAGCGTTTGTTTCCCAGTCCTAAATGGCGTTGAATCACATGCAGTTTCTGGTTCTATGAGCAAGAGTAGTTTTCTGGTAAGAAGAGTCACTATTGCGCTCACATTGTCATATATAGTGCAAATAGCACTCGTGTCTGTTCCCAGCATGTACAGTGTATTGGACTGAAGAGGATCTACTGTTCTTGTAAGTTTCCTAAGCAGAGTTGAACTAGATATGGCCCCTGTGTGTAGGAAGCACAGTTCTTTTGTTCTGAGCAAGCTTACTGTTCAGACCCCATAGGAAACACAGTAGAGTAGAAGAGTGCTCTTTTCTCAAAAGCAGAGTGTGTTTCTTTTAAGGCGAGCTAGTGTTTGTTTCCCAGTCCTAAATGGAGTTGAATCCCATGCAGTTTCTGGTTTTTCGAGCAAGAGTTGTTTTCTGGTAAGAAGAGTAACTATTGCACTCCCATTGACATACACAGGGCAAATAGCACTGGCGTCTGTTTCCAGCATGTACAGTGTATTTGACTGAAGTGGATCTACTGTTCTTGTCAGTTTCCTAAGCAGAATTGAACTAGATATGGCCGTGTGTGTAGGAAGCACAGTTCTTTTGTTCTGAGCAAGCTCACTGTTCGGACACCATAGGAAACACAGTAGAGTAGAAGAGTGCCCTTTTCTCAAAAGCAGAGTGTGTTTTTTGTAAGGCAAGCTGGCGTTTGTTTCCCAGTCCTAAACGGAGTTGAATTACATGAAGTTTCTGGTCCTACGAGCAAGAGTTTTTTCTGCTAAGAAGAGTCACTATTGCGCTCCCATTGTCATACACAGGGCAAATAGCACTGGCATCTGTTCCCAGCATGTACAGTGTATTGGACTGAAGAGGATCTACTGTTCTTGTCAGTTTCCTAAGCAGAGTTGAACTAGATATGGCCCGTGTGTGTAGGAAGCACAGTTCTTTTTTTCTGAGCAAGCTCACTGTTCTGGCCCTATAGGAAACACAGTAGAGTAGAAGAGTGCTCTTTTCTCAAAAGCAGAGTGTGTTTCTTGTAAGGCGAGCTAGCATTTGTTTCTCAGTCCTAAATGGAGTTGAATCACATGCAGTTGTTGGTCCCAGGAGCAAGAGTTGTTTTCTGGTAAGGAAAGTCACTATTGCGCTCCCATTGCCATACGCAGTACAAATAGCACTGGCGTCTGTTGGCAGCAAGTACAGTGTATTGGACTGAAGAGGAGCTACTGTTCTTGTCAGTTTCCTAAGCAGAGTTGAACTAGATATTGCCCGTGTGTGTAGGAAGCACAGTTCTTTTGTTCTGAGCAAGCTCACTGTTCGGACCCAATATGAGACACAGTAGAGAAGAAGAGTGCTCTTTTCTCGAAAGCAGAGTGTGTTTCTTGTAAGGCGAGCTAGCGTTTGTTTCCCAGTCCTAAATGGAGTTGAAACACATGCAGTTTCTGGTCCTACGTACAAGAGTTGTTTTCTGGTAAGGAATGTCACTATTGAGCTCCCATTGCCATACACAGTGCAAATAGCACTCGCGTCTGTTCCCAGCAAGTACAGTGTTGGACTGAAGAGGAGCTACTGTTCTTGTCAGGTTCCTAAGCAGAGTTGAACTACAAATGGTTCGTGTGTGGAGGAAGCACAGTTCTTTTGTTCTGAGCAAGCTCACTGTTTGGACCCCATAGGAAATACAGTAGACTAGAAGAGTGCTCTTTTCTCAAAAGCAGAGTGTTTTTCTTGAAAGGCGAGCTAGCGTTTGTTTCCCAGTCCTAAATGGAGTTGAATCACATGCAGTTTCTGGTACTATGAGCAAGAGATGTTTTCTGGTAAGGAAAGTCACTATTGCGCTGCCATTGTTATACACAGGACAAATAGCACTGGCATCTGTTGCCAGCAAGTACAGTGTATTGGACTGAAGAGGATCTACTGTTCTTGTCAGGTTCCTAAGCAGACTTGAACTAGATATGGCCCTGTGTGTAGAAAGCACAGTTTTTTTTGTTCTGAGCAAGCTCACTGTTCGGACCCCATAGGAAACACAGTAGAGTAGAAGAGTGCTCTTTTCTCAAAAGCAGACTGTGTTTCTTGTAAGGCGAGCTAGCGTTTGTTTCCCAGTCCTAAATGGAGTTGAGTCACATGCAGTTTTTTGTCCTATGAGCAAGAGTTGTTTTCTGGTAAGACGAGTCACAATTGTGCTCCAATTACCCTACAGAGTGCAAATAGCACTCGCGTCTGTTCCCAGCAAGTACAGTGTATTGGACTGAAGAGGATCTACTGTTCTTTTCAGTTTCCTAAGCAGAGTTGAACTAGATATGGCCCATGTGTGTAAGAAGCACTGTTCTTTTGTTCTGAGCAAGCTCACACTTCTGGCCCTATAGGAACACAGTAGAGTAGAAGAGTGCTCTCTTCTCTAAAGCAGAGTGTGTTTCTTGTAAGGCGAGCTAGTGTTTGTTTCCCAGTCCTAAATGGAGTTGAATCACATGAAGTTTCTGGTCCTATGAGCAAGAGTTGTTTTATGGTAAGAATAGTCACTATTGCACTGCCTTTGCCATACACAGGACAAATAGCACTGGCGTCTGTTCCCAGCAAGTACAGTGTATTGGACTGAAGAGGATCTACTGTTCTTGTCAGGTTCCTAAGCAGAGTTGAACTAGATATGGCCCGTGTGTGTAGGAAGCACATTTATTATGTTCTGAGCAAGCTCACTGTTCTGGCCCTATAGGAAACACAGTAGAGTAGAAGAGTGCTCTTTTCTCAAAAGCAGAGTGTGTTTCTTGTAAGGCAAGCTAGCGTTTTTTTCCCAGTCCTAAATGGAGTTGAATCACATGCAGTTGTTGGTTCCAGGAGCAAGAGTTGTTTTCTGGTAAGGAAAGTCACTATTGCGCTCCCATTGGCTTACGCAGTACAAATAGCACTGGCGTCTGTTGGCAGCAAGTACAGTGTATTGGACTGAAGAGGAGCTACTGTTCTTGTCAGTTTCCTAAGCAGAGTTGAACTAGATATTGCCCGTGTGTGTAGGAAGCACAGTTCTTTTGTTCTGAGCAAGCTCACTGTTCGGACCCAATATGAGACACAGTAGAGAAGAAGAGTGCTCTTTTCTCGAAAGCAGAGTGTGTTTCTTGTAAGCCGAGCTAGCGTTTGTTTCCCAGTCCTAAATGGAGTTGAAACACATGCAGTTTCTGGTCCTACGTACAAGAGTTGTTTTCTGGTAAGGAATGTCACTATTGAGCTCCCATTGCCATACACAGTGCAAATAGCACTCGCGTCTGTTCCCAGCAAGTATAGTGTTGGACTGAAGAGGAGCTACTGTTCTTGTCAGGTTCCTAAGCAGAGTTGAACTACAAATGGTTCGTGTGTGTAGGAAGCACAGTTCTTTTGTTCTGAGCAAGCTCACTGTTTGGACCCCATAAGAAATACAGTAGACTAGAAGAGTGCTCTTTTCTCTAAAGCAGAGTGTTTTTCTTGAAAGGCGAGCTAGCGTTTGTTTCCCAGTCCTAAATGGAGTTGAATCCCATGCAGTTTCTGGTACTATGAGCAAGAGATGTTTTCTGGTAAGGAAAGTCACTATTGCGCTGCCATTGTTATACACAGGACAAATAGCACTGGCATCTGTTGCCAGCAAGTACAGTGTATTGGACTGAAGAGGATCTACTGTTCTTGTCAGGTTCCTAAGCAGACTTGAACTAGATATGGCCCTGTGTGTAGAAAGCACAGTTTTTTTTGTTCTGAGCAAGCTCACTGTTCGGACCCCATAGGAAACACAGTAGAGTAGAAGAGTGCTCTTTTCTCAAAAGCAGACTGTGTTTCTTGTAAGGCAAGCTAGCGTTTGTTTCCCAGTCCTAAATGGAGTTGAGTCACATGCAGTTTTTTGTCCTATGAGCAAGAGTTGTTTTCTGGTAAGACGAGTCACTATTGTGCTCCAATTACCCTACAGAGTGCAAATAGCACTCGCGTCTGTTCCCAGCAAGTACAGTGTATGGACTGAAGAGGATCTACTGTTCTTTTCAGTTTCCTAAGCAGAGTTGAACTAGATATGGCCCACGTGTGTAAGAAGCACAGTTCTTTTGTTCTGAGCAAGCTCACACTTCTGGCCCTATAGGAACACAGTAGAGTAGAAGAGTGCTTTCTTCTCTAAAGCAGAGTGTGTTTCTTGTAAGGCGAGCTAGTTTTTGTTTCCCAGTCCTAAATGGAGTTGAATCACATGAAGTTTCTGGTCCTATGAGCAAGAGTTGTTTTATGGTAAGAATAGTCACTATTGCACTGCCTTTGCCATACACAGGACAAATAGCACTGGCGTCTGTTCCCAGCAAGTACAGTGTATTGGACTGAAGAGGATCTACTGTTCTTGTAAGGTTCCTAAGCAGAGTTGAACTAGATATGTCCCATGTGTGTAGGAAGCACAGTTCTTTTGTTCTGAGCAAGCTAACTGTTCGGAACCCATAGGAAACACAGTAGAGTAGATGAGTGCCCTTTTCTCAAAAGCAGAGTGTGTTTCTTGTAAGGCGAGCTAGCGTTTGTTTCCCAGTCCTAAATGGAGTTGAATCACATGAAGTTTCTGGTCCTACGAGCAAGAGTTTTTTCTGCTAAGAAGAGTCACTATTGCGCTCCCATTGTCATACACAGGGCAAATAGCACTGGCATCTGTTCCCAGCATGTACAGTGTATTGGACTGAAGAGGAGCTACTGTTCTTGTCAGTTTCCTAAGGAGAGTTGAACTAGATATGGCCCGTGTGTGTAGGAAGCACAGTTCTTTTTTTCTGAGCAAGCTCACTGTTCTGGCCCTATAGGAAACACAGTAGAGTAGAAGAGTGCTCTTTTCTCAAAAGCAGAGTGTGTTTCTTGTAAGGCGAGCTAGCATTTGTTTCCCAGTCCTAAATGGAGTTGAATCACATGTAGTTGTTGGTCCCAGGAGCAAGAGTTGTTTTCTGGTAAGGAAAGTCACTATTGCGCTCCCATTGCCATACACAGTGCAATAGCACTCGCGTGTGATCCCAGCAAGTACAGTGTATCGGACTGAAGAGGAGCTACTGTTCTTGTCCGTTTCCTAAGCAGAGTTGAACTAGATATGCCCCATGTGTGTAGGAAGCACAGTTCTTTTGTTCTGAGCAAGCTAACTGTTCGAAACCCATAGGAAACACAGTAGAGTAGATGAGTGCTCTTTTCTCAAAAGCAGAGTGTGTTTCCTGTAAGGCAAGCTAGTGTTTGTTTCCCAGTCCTAAATGGAGTTGAATCACATGCAGTTTCTGCTCCTACGAGCAAGAGTTGTTTTCTGGTAAGGAAAGTCACTATTATGCTCCCATTTCCATACACAGTGCAAATAGCACTCGCGTCTGTTCTCAGCAAGTACAGTGTATTGGACTGAAGAGGAGCTACTGTTCTTGTCAGTTTCCTAAGCAGAGTTGAACTGCATATGATCCGTGTGTGTATGAAGCACAGTTCTTTGGTTTTGAGCAAGCTTTCTTTTGGACCCCATAGGAAACACAGTAGACTAGAATAGTGCTCTTTTCTCTAAACCAGAATGTTTTTCTTGTAAGGCGAGCTAGCGTTTGTTTCCCAGGGCTAAATTTAGTTGAATCCCATGCAGTTCTGGTACTATGAGCAAGAGTTGTTTTCTGGTAAGGAAAGTCACTATTGCGCTGCCATTGCCATACACAGGACAAATAGCACTGGCGTCTGTTGCCAGCAAGTACAGTGTATTGGACTGAAGAGGATCTACTGTTCTTGTCAGGTTCCTAAGCAGACTTGAACTAGATATGGCCGTGTGTGTAGGAAGCACAGTTTTTTTGGTCTGAGCAAGCTCACTGTTCTGGCCCTATAGGAAACACAATAGAGTAGATGAGTGCTCTTTTCTCAGAAGCAGAGTGTGTTTCTTGTAAGGCAAGCTAGCATTTGTTTCCCAGTCCTAAATGCAGATGAATTAAATGCACTTTCTGGTCCTACGAGCAAGAGTTGTTTTCTGGTAAGAAGAGTCACTATTGCGCTCCCATTGCCATACACAGGGAAAATAGCACTCGCGGCTGTTCCCAGCAAGTACAGTGTATTGGACTGAAGAGGAGCTACTGTTCTTGTCAGTTTTCTAAGCAGAGTTAAACTAGTTATGGCCCGTGAGTGTCGGAAGCACAGTTCTTTTGTTCTGAGCAAGCTCACTGTTCGGACCCCATAGAAAACACAGTACAGTAGATGAGTGCTCTTTTCTCAAAAGCAGAGTATGTTTCTTGTACGGCGAGCTAGCGTTTGTTTCCCAGTCCTAAATGGAGTTGAATCACATGCAGTTTCTGGTCCTACCAGCAAGAGTTGTTTTCTGGTAAGAAGAGTCACTATTGTGCTCCCATTGTCACACACAGTGCAAATAGCACTGGCGTCTGTTGCCAGCATGTACAGTGTATTGGACTGAAGTGGATCTATTGATCTTGTCAGTTTCCTAAGCAGAATTGAACTAGATAGGGCCCGTGTGTGTAGGCAGCACAGTTCTTTTGTTCTGAGCAAGCTCACTGTTCTGGCCATATAGGAAACACAGTAGAGTAGATGAGTGCTCTTTTCTCAGAAGCAGAGTCTGTTTCTTGTAAGGCGAGCTAGCGTTTGTTTCCCAGTTCTAAAAGGAGTTGAATCACATGCAGTTTTTGGTCCTACCAGCAAGAGTTGTTTTCTGGTAAGAAGAGTAACTATTGTGCTCCCATTTCCATACACAGTGCAAATAGCACTCGCGTCTGTTCCCAGCAAGTACAGTGTATTGGACTGAGGAGGAGCTACTGTTCTTGTCAGTTTCCTAAGCAGAGTTGAACTAGATATGTCCCGTGTGTGTAGGAAGCACAGTTCTTTTGTTGTGAGCAAGCTCACTGTTCGGACACCATAGGAAACACAGTAGAGTAGAAGAGTGCTCTTTTTTCAAATGCAGGGTGTGTTTCTTTTAAGGCAATCTAGCCTTTGTTTCCCAGTCCTAAATGGAGTTGAAATACACATGCAGTTTCTGGTCCTAGGAGCAAGATTTGTTTTCTGGTAAGGAGAGTCACTATTCTGCTCCCGTTGCCATACACAGTACAAATAGCACTCGCCTCTGTTCTCAGCAATACAGTGTATTGGACTCAAGAGGAGCTACTGTTCTTGTCACTTTCCTAAAAGAGTTGAACTAGGTATGGCCCGAGTGTGTAGGAAGCACAGTTCTTTTGTTCTGAGCAAGATCACTGTTCGGACCCCATAGGAAACACAGTAGAGTACAAGAGTGCTCTTTTCTCAAAAGCAGAGTGTGTTTCTTGTAAAGCGAGCTAGTGTTTTTTTCCCAGTCCTAAATGGAGTTGAATCACATGCAGTTTCTTGTCCTACGAGCAAGAGTTGTTTTCTGGTAAGAAGAGTCACTATTGCGCTCCCATTGTCATACACTGGGCAAATAGCACTGGCGTCTGTTCCCAGCAAGTACAGTGTATTGGACTGAAGAGGATCTACTGTTCTTTTAGTTTCCTAAGCAGAATTGAAATAGATATGGCCTGTGTGTGTAGTCAGCACAGTTCATTGTTCTGAGCAAGCTCTATGTACTGGCCCTATAAAAAGCACAGTAGAGTAGAAGAGTGCTCTTTTCTCAAAAGCAGAGTGTGTTTCTTGTAAGGCGAGCTAGCGTTTGTTTCCCAGTCCTAAATGGAGTTGAATCACATGCAGGTTTTGGTCCTACGAGCAAGAGTTGTTTTCTGGTAAGGAAAGTCACTATTGTGCTCCCATTGCCATACACTGTGCAAATAGCACTCATGTCTGTTCACAGTGAGTACAGTGTATTGGACTGACCAAGAGCTCTTTTCTTGTCAGTTTCCTAAGCAGAGTTGAACTAGATATGGCCCGTGTGTGTAGGAAGCACAGTTCTTTTGTTCTGAGCAAGCTCACTGTTCGGACCCCATAGGAAATACTGTAGAGTAGAAGAGCGCTCTTTTTTCAAAAGCAGAGTGTGTTTCTTGTAAGGCGTGCTAGCGTTTGTTTCCCAGTCCTAAATGGAGTTGAATCACATGCAGTTTCTGGTCCTACCAGCAAGAGTTGTTTTCTGGTAAGAAGAGTCACTATTGTGCTCCCATTGTCACACACAGTGCAAATAGCACTGGCGTCTGTTGCCAGCATGTACAGTGTATTGGACTGAAGTGGATCTATTGATCTTGTCAGTTTCCTAAGCAGAATTGAACTAGATAGGGCCCGTGTGTGTAGGCAGCACAGTTCTTTTGTTCTGAGCAAGCTCACTGTTCTGGCCATATAGGAAACACAGTAGAGTAGAAGAGTGCTCTTTTCTCAGAAGCAGAGTGTGTTTCTTGTAAGGCGAGCTAGCGTTTGTTTCCCAGTTCTAAAAGGAGTTGAATCACATGCAGTTTTTGGTCCTACCAGCAAGAGTTGTTTTCTGGTAAGAAGAGTAACTATTGTGCTCCCATTTCCATACACAGTGCAAATAGCACTCGCGTCTGTTCCCAGCAAGTACAGTGTATTGGACTGAGGAGGAGCTACTGTTCTTGTCAGTTTCCTAAGCAGAGTTGAACTAGATATGTCCCGTGTGTGTAGGAAGCACAGTTCTTTTGTTGTGAGCAAGCTCACTGTTCGGACACCATAGGAAACACAGTAGAGTAGAAGAGTGCTCTTTTTTCAAATGCAGGGTGTGTTTCTTTTAAGGCAATCTAGCCTTTGTTTCCCAGTCCTAAATGGAGTTGAAATACACATGCAGTTTCTGGTCCTAGGAGCAAGATTTGTTTTCTGGTAAGAAGAGTCACTATTCTGCTCCCGTTGCCATACACAGTACAAATAGCACTCGCCTCTGTTCTCAGCAATACAGTGTATTGGACTCAAGAGGAGCTACTGTTCTTGTCACTTTCCTAAAAGAGTTGAACTAGGTATGGCCCGAGTGTGTAGGAAGCACAGTTCTTTTGTTCTGAGCAAGATCACTGTTCGGACCCCATAGGAAACACAGTAGAGTACAAGAGTGCTCTTTTCTCAAAAGCAGAGTGTGTTTCTTGTAAAGCGAGCTAGTGTTTTTTTCCCAGTCCTAAATGGAGTTGAATCACATGCAGTTTCTTGTCCTATGAGCAAGAGTTGTTTTCTGGTAAGAAGAGTCACTATTGCGCTCCCATTGTCATACACTGGGCAAATAGCACTGGCGTCTGTTCCCAGCAAGTACAGTGTATTGGACTGAAGAGGATCTACTGTTCTTTTAGTTTCCTAAGCAGAATTGAAATAGATATGGCCTGTGTGTGTAGTCAGCACAGTTCATTGTTCTGAGCAAGCTCTATGTACTGGCCCTATAAAAAGCACAGTAGAGTAGAAGAGTGCTCTTTTCTCAAAAGCAGAGTGTGTTTCTTGTAAGGCGAGCTAGCGTTTGTTTCCCAGTCCTAAATGGAGTTGAATCACATGCAGGTTTTGGTCCTACGAGCAAGAGTTGTTTTCTGGTAAGGAAAGTCACTATTGTGCTCCCATTGCCATACACTGTGCAAATAGCACTCATGTCTGTTCACAGTGAGTACAGTGTATTGGACTGACCAAGAGCTCTTTTCTTGTCAGTTTCCTAAGCAGAGTTGAACTAGATATGGCCCGTGTGTGTAGGAAGCACAGTTCTTTTGTTCTGAGCAAGCTCACTGTTCGGACCCCATAGGAAATACTGTAGAGTAGAAGAGCGCTCTTTTTTCAAAAGCAGAGTGTGTTTCTTGTAAGGCGTGCTAGTGTTTGTTTCCCAGTCAGAAATGGAGTTGAATCCCAAACAGTTTCTGGTCCTACGATCAAGAGTTTTTTTCTGGTAAGAAAAGTCACTATTGCGCTTCCATTGCCATACACTGTGCAAATACCACACGCGTCTGCTTCCAGCAAGTACCGTGTATTGGACTGAAGAGGAGCTACTGTTCTTGTCAGTTTCCTAAGCACAGTTGAACTAGATATGGACCGTGTGTGTACAAACCACAGTTCTTTTGTTCTGAGCAAGCTCACTGTTCGGAAAAAGGAAACACAGTAGAGTAGAAGAGTGCTCTTTTCTCAAAGCAGAGTGTGTTTCTTGTAAGGCGAGCTAGTGTTTGTTTCCCCAGTCAGAAATGGAGTTGAATGCCATGCAGTTTCTGGTCCTACGAGCAAGAGTTGTTTTCTGGTAAGAAGAGTCACTATTGTGCTCCCATTGTCATGGACAGGGCAAATAGCAATGGTGTCTGTTCCCAGCATGTACAGTGTATTGGACTGAGGAGGACCTACTGTTCTTGTCAGGTTCCTAAGCAGAGTTGAACTAGATATGTCCCGTGTGTGTAGGAAGCACAGTTCTTTTGTTCTGAGCAAGCTCAGTGTTTGGACCCCATAGGAAACACAGTAGAGTAGAATAGTGCTCTTTTCTCAAAATCAGAGAGTCTTTCTTGAAAGGCGAGCTAGCGTTTGTTTCCCAGTCCTAAATGGAGTTGATCACATGCCAGTTTCTGGTACTATGAGCAAGAGATGTTTTCTGGTAAGGAAAGTCACTATTGCGCTGCCATTGTTATACACAGACAAATAGCACTGGCATCTGTTGCAGCAAGTACAGTGTATTGGACTGAAGAGGATCTACTGTTCTTGTCAGGTTCCTAAGCAGACTTGAACTAGATATGGCCCTGTGTGTAGAAAGCACAGTTTTTTTTGTTCTGAGCAAGCTCACTGTTCGGACCCCATAGGAAACACAGTAGAGTAGAAGAGTGCTCTTTTCTCAAAAGCAGACTGTGTTTCTTGTAAGGCGAACTAGCCGTTTGTTTCCCCAGTCCTAACATGGAGTTTAATCACATGCACTTTCTGGTCCTATGAGCAAGAGTTGTTTTCTGGTAAGGAAAGTCCCTATATGCGCTCCCATGGCCATACACAGTGCAAATAGCACTCCCGTCTGTTCCCCAGCAATACAGTGTATGGGACTGAAGAGGAGCTACTGTTCTTGTCAGTTTCCTAAGCAGAGTTGAACTAGATATGGCCCGTGTGTAGGAAGCACAGTTCTTTTGTTCTGAGCAAGCTCACTCTTCTGGCACTATAGGAACACAGTTGAGTAGAAGAGTGCTCTCTTCTCTAAAGCAGAGTGTGTTTCTTGTAAGGCGAGCTAGTGTTTGTTTCCCAGTCCTAAATGGAGTTGAATCACATGAAGTTTCTGGTCCTATGAGCAAGAGTTGTTTTATGGTAAGAATAGTCACTATTGCACTGCCTTTGCCATACACAGGACAAATAGCACTGGCGTCTGTTCCCAGCAAGTACAGTGTATTGGACTGAAGAGGATCTACTGTTCTTGTCAGGTTCCTAAGCAGAGTTGAACTAGATATGGCCCGTGTGTGTAGGAAGCACATTTATTATGTTCTGAGCAAGCTCACTGTTCTGGCCCTATAGGAAACACAGTAGAGTAGAAGAGTGCTCTTTTCTCAAAAGCAGAGTGTGTTTCTTGTAAGGCAAGCTAGCGTTTTTTTCCCAGTCCTAAATGGAGTTCAATCACATGCAGTTGTTGGTTCCAGGAGCAAGAGTTGTTTTCTGGTAAGGAAAGTCACTATTGCGCTCCCATTGGCTTACGCAGTACAAATAGCACTGGCGTCTGTTGGCATCAAGTACAGTGTATTGGACTGAAGAGGAGCTACTGTTCTTGTCAGTTTCCTAAGCAGAGTTGAACTAGATATTGCCCGTGTGTGTAGGAAGCACAGTTCTTTTGTTCTGAGCAAGCTCACTGTTCGGACCCAATATGAGACACAGTAGAGAAGAAGAGTGCTCTTTTCTCTAAAGCAGAGTGTGTTTCTTGTAAGGCGAGCTAGCGTTTGTTTCCCAGTCCTAAATGGAATTGAGTCACATGCAGTTTCTGGTACTATGAGCAAGAGATGTTTTCTGGTAAGGAAAGTCACTATTGCGCTGCCATTGTTATACACAGGACAAATAGCACTGGCATCTGTTGCCAGCAAGTACAGTGTATTGGACTGAAGAGGATCTACTGTTCTTGTCAGGTTCCTAGGCAGACTTGAACTAGATATGGCCCTGTGTGTAGGAAGCACAGTTTTTTTTGTTCTGAGCAAGCTCACTGTTCGGACCCCATAGGAAACACAGTAGAGTAGAAGAGTGCTCTTTTCTCAAAAGCAGACTGTGTTTCTTGTAAGGTGAGCTAGCGTTTGTTTCCCAGTCCTAAATGGAGTTGAGTCACATGCAGTTTTTTGTCCTATGAGCAAGAGTTGTTTTCTGGTAAGACGAGTCACTATTGTGCTCCAATTACCCTACACAGTGCAAATAGCACTCGCGTCTGTTTCCAGCAAGTACAGTGTATTGGACTGAAGAGGATCTACTGTTCTTTTCAGTTTCCTAAGCAGAGTTGAACTAGATATGGCCCATGTGTGTAGGAAGCACAGTTCTTTTTGTTCTGAGTAAGCTCATTGTTTGGACCCCATAGGAAACACAGTAGAGTAGAATAGTGCTCTTTTCTCAAAATCAGAGAGTCTTTCTTGTAAGGCGAGCTAGTGTTTGTTTCCCAGTCCTAAATGGAGTTTAATCACATGCACTTTCTGGTCCTATGAGCAAGATTTGTTTTCTGGTAAGGAAAGTCCCTATTGCGCTCCCATGGCCATACACAGTGCAAATAGCACTCCCGTCTGTTCCCAGCAAGTACAGTGTATGGGACTGAAGAGGAGCTACTGTTCTTATCAGTTTCCTAAGCAGAGTTGAACTAGATATGGCCCGTTTGTAGGAAGCACAGTTCTTTTGTTCTGAGCAAGCTCAATCTTCTGGCCCTATAGGAACACAGTAGAGTAGAAGAGTGCTCTCTTCTCTAAAGCAGAGTGTGTTTCTTGTAAGGAGAGCTAGCGTTTGTTTCCCAGTCCTAAATGGAGTTGAATCACATGAAGTTTCTGGTCCTATGAGCAAGAGTTGTTTTATGGTAAGAATAGTCACTATTGCACTGCCTTTGCCATACACAGGACAAATAGCACTGGCGTCTGTTCTCAGCAAGTACAGTGTATTGGACTGAAGAGGATCTACTGTTCTTGTCAGGTTCCTAAGCAGAGTTGAACTAGATATGGCCCGTGTGTGTAGGAAGCACATTTATTATGTTCTGAGCAAGCTCACTGTTCTGGCCCTATAGGAAACACAGTAGAGTAGAAGAGTGCTCTTTTCTCAAAAGCAGAGTGTGTTTCTTATAAGGCAACCTAGCGTTTTTTTCCCAGTCCTAAATGGAGTTGAATCACATGCAGTTGTTGGTTCCAGGAGCAAGAGTTGTTTTCTGTAGGAAAGTCACTATTGCGCTCCCCATTGGCTTACGCAGTACAAATAGCACTGGCGTCTGTTGGCAGCAAGTACAGTGTATTGGACTGAAGAGGAGCTACTGTTCTTGTCAGTTTCCTAAGCAGAGTTGAACTAGATATTGCCCGTGTGTGTAGGAAGCACAGTTCTTTTGTTCTGAGCAAGCTCACTGTTCGGACCCAATATGAGACACAGTAGAGAAGAAGAGTGCTCTTTTCTCTAAGCAGAGTGTGTTTCTTGTAAGGCGAGCTAGCGTTTGTTTCCCAGTCCTAAATGGAGTTGAAACACATGCAGTTTCTGGTCCTACGTACAAGAGTTGTTTTCTGGTAAGGAATGTCACTATTGAGTTCCCATTGCCATACACAGTGCAAATAGCACTCGCGTCTGTTCCCAGCAAGTACAGTGTTGGACTGAAGAGGAGCTACTGTTCTTGTCAGGTTCCTAAGCAGAGTTGAACTAGATATTGCCTGTGTGTGTAGGAAGCACAGTTCTTTTGTTCTGAGCAAGCTCACTGTTTGGACCCCATAAGAAATACAGTAGACTAGAAGAGTGCTCTTTTCTCTAAAGCAGAGTGTTTTTCTTGAAAGGCGAGCTAGCGTTTGTTTCCCAGTCCTAAATGGAGTTGAATCACATGCAGTTCTGGTACTATGAGCAAGAGATGTTTTCTGGTAAGGAAAGTCACTATTGCGCTGCCATTGTTATACACAGGACAAATAGCACTGGCATCTGTTGCCAGCAAGTACAGTGTATTGGACTGAAGAGGATCTACTGTTCTTTTCAGTTTCCTAAGCAGAGTTGAACTAGATATGGCCCCTGTGTGTAGGAAGCACAGTTCTTTTGTTCTGAGCAAGCTCACTGTTCGGACCCCATAGGAAACACAGTAGAGTAGAAGAGTGCTCTTTTCTCAAAAGCAGACTGTGTTTCTTGTAAGGCGAGCTAGCGTTTGTTTCCCAGTCCTAAATGGAGTTGAGTCACATGCAGTTTTTTGTCCTATGAGCAAGAGTTGTTTTCTGGTAAGACGAGTCACTATTGTGCTCCAATTACCCTACACAGTGCAAATAGCACTCGCGTCTGTTTCCAGCAAGTACAGTGTATTGGACTGAAGAGGATCTACTGTTCTTTTCAGTTTCCTAAGCAGAGTTGAACTAGATATGGCCCATGTGTGTAGGAAGCACAGTTCTTTTGTTCTGAGCAAGCTCATTGTTTGGACCCCATAGGAAACACAGTAGAGTAGAATAGTGCTCTTTTCTCAAAATCAGAGAGTCTTTCTTGTAAGGCGAGCTAGTCTTTGTTTCCCAGTCCTAAATGGAGTTTAATCACATGCACTTTCTGGTCCTATGAGCAAGAGTTGTTTTCTGGTAAGGAAAGTCCCTATTGCGCTCCCATGGCCATAAACAGTGCAAATAGCACTCCCGTCTGTTCCCAGCAAGTACAGTGTATGGGACTGAAGAGCGAGCTACTGTTCTTGTCAGTTTCCTAAGCAGAGTTGAACTAGATATGCGCCGTGTGTAGGAAGCACAGTTCTTTTGTTCTGAGCAAGCTCAATCTTCTGGCCCTATAGGAACACAGTAGAGTAGAAGAGTGCTCTCTTCTCTAAAGCAGAGTGTGTTTCTTGTAAGGCGGGCTAGCGTTTGTTTCCCAGTCCTAAATGGAGTTGAATCACATGAAGTTTCTGGTCCTATGAGCAAGAGTTGTTTTATGGTAAGAATAGTCACTATTGCACTGCCTTTGCCATACACAGGACAAATAGCACTGGCGTCTGTTCCCAGCAAGTACAGTGTATTGGACTGAAGAGGATCTACTGTTCTTGTCAGGTTCCTAAGCAGAGTTGAACTAGATATGGCCCGTGTGTGTAGGAAGCACATTTATTATGTTCTGAGCAAGCTCACTGTTCTGGCCCTATAGGAAACACAGTAGAGTAGAAGAGTGCTCTTTTCTCAAAAGCAGAGTATGTTTCTTGTAAGGCAAGCTAGCGTTTTTTTCCCAGTCCTAAATGGAGTTGAATCACATGCAGTTGTTGGTTCCAGGAGCAAGAGTTGTTTTCTGGTAAGGAAAGTCACTATTGCACTCCCATTGGCTTACGCAGTACAAATAGCACTGGCGTCTGTTGGCATCAAGTACAGTGTATTGGACTGAAGAGGAGCTACTGTTCTTGTCAGTTTCCTAAGCAGAGTTGAACTAGATATTGCCCGTGTGTGTAGGAAGCACAGTTCTTTTGTTCTGAGCAAGCTCACTGTTCGGACCCAATATGAGACACAGTAGAGAAGAAGAGTGCTCTTTTCTCTAAAGCAGAGTGTGTTTCTTGTAAGCCGAGCTAGCGTTTGTTTCCCAGTCCTAAATGGAGTTGAAACACATGCAGTTTCTGGTCCTATGTACAAGAGTTGTTTTCTGGTAAGGAATGTCACTATTGAGCTCCCATTGCCATACACAGTGCAAATAGCACTCGCGTCTGTTCCCAGCAAGTACAGTGTTGGACTGAAGAGGAGCTACTGTTCTTGTCAGGTTCCTAAGCAGAGTTGAACTACAAATGGTTCGTGTGTGTAGGAAGCACAGTTCTTTTGTTCTGAGCAAGCTCACTGTTTGGACCCCATAGGAAATACAGTAGACTAGCAGAGTGCTCTTTTCTCAAAAGCAGAGTGTTTTTCTTGAAAGGCGAGCTAGCGTTTGTTTCCCAGTCCTAAATGGAGTTGAATCACATGCAGTTTCTGGTACTATGAGCAAGAGATGTTTTCTGGTAAGGAAAGTCACTATTGCGCTGCCATTGTTATACACAGGACAAATAGCACTGGCATCTGTTGCCAGCAAGTACAGTGTATTGGACTGAAGAGGATCTACTGTTCTTGTCAGGTTCCTAAGCAGACTTGAACTAGATATGGCCCTGTGTGTAGAAAGCACAGTTTTTTTTGTTCTGAGCAAGCTCACTGTTCGGACCCCATAGGAAACACAGTAGAGTAGAAGAGTGCTCTTTTCTCAAAAGCAGATTGTGTTTCTTGTAAGGCGAGCTAGCGTTTGTTTCCCAGTCCTAAATGGAGTTGAGTCACATGCAGTTTTTTGTCCTATGAGCAAGAGTTGTTTTCTGGTAAGACGAGTCACTATTGTGCTCCAATTACCCTACAGAGTGCAAATAGCACTCGCGTCTGTTCCCAGCAAGTACAGTGTATTGGACTGAAGAAGATCTACTGTTCTTTTCAGTTTCCTAAGCAGAGTTGAACTAGATATGGCCCATGTGTGTAAGAAGCACAGTTCTTTTGTTCTGAGCAAGCTCACACTTCTGGACCTATAGGAACACAGTAGAGTAGAAGAGTGCTCTCTTCTCTAAAGCAGAGTGTGTTTCTTGTAAGGCGAGCTAGTGTTTGTTTCCCAGTCCTAAATGGAGTTGAATCACATGAAGTTTCTGGTCCTATGAGCAAGAGTTGTTTTATGGTAAGAATAGTCACTATTGCACTGCCTTTGCCATACACAGGACAAATAGCACTGGCGTCTGTTCCCAGCAAGTACAGTGTATTGGACTGAAGAGGATCTACTGTTCTTGTAAGGTTCCTAAGCAGAGTTGAACTAGATATGGCCCGTGTGTGTAGGAAGCACATTTATTATGTTCTGAGCAAGCTCACTGTTCTGGCCCTATAGGAAACACAGTAGAGTAGAAGAGTGCTCTTTTCTCAAAAGCAGAGTATGTTTCTTGTAAGGCAAGCTAGCGTTTTTTTCCCAGTCCTAAATGGAGTTGAATCACATGCAGTTTCTGGTCCTACGAGCAAGAGTTGTTTTCTGGTAAGAAGAGTCACTATTACTCTCCCATTGTCATACACAGTGCAAACAGCACTGGCGTCTGTTCCCAGCAAGTACAGTGTATTGGACTGAAGAGGATCTACTGTTCTTGTCAGTTTCCTAAGCGGAATTGAACTAGATATGGCCCGTGTGTGAAGGAAGCACAGCTCTTTTGTTCTGAGCAAGCTCAGTGTACTGGCACTATAGGAAACACAGCAGAGTAGAAGAGTGCTCTTTTCTCAAAAGCAGAGTGTGTTTCTTGTAAGGCGAGCTAGCATTTGTTTCCCAGTCCTAAATGGAGTTGAATCACATGCAGTTTTTGGTCCAATGAGAAAGAGTTGTTTTCTGGTAAGGAAAGTCACTATTGCGCTCCCATTTCCATACAAAGTGCAAATAGCACTCGTGTCTGTTCCCAGCAAGTACAGTGTATTGGACTGAAGAGGAGCTACTGTTCTTGTCAGTTCCTAAGCAGAGTTGAACTAGATATGGCCCTGGTGTGTAGGAAGCACAGTTCTTTTGTTCTGAGGAAGCTCACTGTTCTGGCATTATAGGAAACACCATAGAGTAGAAGAGTGCTCTTTTCTCAAAAGCAGAGTGTGTTTCTTGTAATGTGAGCTAGCATTTGTTTCCCAGTCCTAAATGGAGTTGAATCACATGCAGTTTCTGGTCCTACGAGCAAGAGGTATTTTCTGGTAAGAAGAGACACTATTGTGCTCCCATTGTCATACACAGGGCAAATAGCACTGGCGTCTCTTCCCAGCATGTAGAGTGTATTGGACTGAAGAGGAGCTACTGTTCTTGTCAGTTTCTTAAGCAGAATTGAACTGGATATGGCCCATGTGTTGGAAGCACAGTTCTTTTGTTCTGAGCAAGCTCACTATTCTGGCCCTATAGGAAACACCGTAGAGTAGAAGAGTGCTCTTTTCTCAAAGCAGAGTGTGTTTCTTGTAAGGTGAACTAGCGTTTGTTTCCCAGTCCTAAATGGAGTTGAATCCCATGCAGTATCAGGTCCTAAGAGCAAGTGTTGTTTTCTGGTAAGAAGAGTCACTATTGCGCTCCCATTGCCATACACAGTGCAAATAGCACTCGCGTCTGTTCCCAGCAAGTACAGTGTATTGGACTGAAGAGGAGATACTGTTCTTGTAAGTTTCCTAATCAGAGTTGAAATAGATATCGCCCATGTGTGTAGGAAGCACAGTTCTTTTGTTCTGAGCAAGCTCACTGTTCGGACACCATAGGAAACACAGTAGAGTAGAAGAGTGCTCTTTTCTCAAAAGCCGAGTGTGTTTCTTGTAAGGCAAGCTAGCGTTTGTTTCCCAGTCCTAAATGGAGTTGAATCACATGCAGTTTCTGGTCCTACGAGCAAGAGTTGTTTTCTTGTACGAATAGTCACTATTACTCTCCCATTGTCATACACAGTGCAAACAGCACTGGCGTCTGTTCCCAGCAAGTACAGTGTATTGGACTGAAGAGGATCTACTGTTCTTGTAAGTTTCCTAAGCGGAATTGAACTAGATATGGCCCGTGTGTGAAGGAAGCACAGTTCTTTTGTTCTGAGCAAGCTCACTGTACTGGCAGTATAGGAAACACAGCAGAGTAGAAGAGTGCTCTTTTCTCAAAAGCACAGTGTGTTTCTCGTAAGGCGAGCTAGCATTTGTTTCCCAGTCCTAAAAGGAGTTGAATCACATGCAGTTTTTGGTCCAATGAGAAAGAGTTGTTTTCTGGTAAGGAAAGTCACTATTGCGCTCCCATTTTCATACAAAGTGCAAATAGCACTCGTGTCTGTTCCCAGCAAGTACAGTGTATTGGAATGAAGAGGAGCTACTGTTCTCGTCAGTTCCTAAGCAGAGTTGAACTAGACATGGCCCGTGTGTGTAGGAAGCACAGTTCTTTTGTTCTGAGCAAGCTCACTGTTCTGGCCCTTGGGAAACACAGTAGAGTAGAAGAGTGCTCTTTTCTCAAAAGCAGAGTGTGTTTCTTGTAAGGCGAGGTAGCGTTTGTTTCCCAGTCCTAAATGGAGTTGAATCCCATGCAGTTTCTGGTCCTACGAGCAAGAGTTGTTTTCTGGTAAGAAGAGACACTATTGTGCTCCCATTGTCATACACAGGGCAAATAGCACTGGCGTCTGTTCCCAGCACGTAGAGTGTATTGGACTGAAGAGGAGCTACTGTTCTTGTCAGTTTCCTAAGCAGAATTGTACTGGATATGGCCATGTGTGTAGGAAGCACAGTTCTTTTGTTCTGAGCAAGCTTGCTGTACTTGCCCTATAGGAAACACAGGAGAATAGAAGAGTGCTCTTCTCTCAAAAGCAGAGTGTGTTTCTTGTAAGGCGAGCTAACGTTTGTTTCCCAGTCCTAAATGGAGTTGAATCACATGCAGTTTTTAGTCCTACGAGCAAGAGATTTTTTCTGGTAAGGAAAGTCACTATTGTGCTCCCTTTTCCATACAAAGTGCAAATAGCACTCGTGTCTGTTCCCAGGAAGTACAGTGCATTGGACGGAAGAGGAGCTTCTGTTCTCGTCAGTTTCCTAATCAGAGTTGAACTAGATATGGCCCGTGTGTGTAGGAAGCACAGTTCTTTTGTTCTGAGCAAGCTCACTGTTCTGGCCATATAGGAAACACAGTAGAGTAGAAGTGTGCTCTTTTCTCAAAAGCAGAGTGTGTTTCTTGTAAGGCGAGCTAGCGTTTTTTTCCCAGTCCTAAATGGAGTTGAATCCCATGCAGTTTCTAGTCGTATGAGCAAGAGTTGTTTTCTGGTAAGAAGAGTCACTATTGCACTCCCATTGCCATACACAGTGCAAATAGCACTCGCTTCTCTTCCCAACAAGTACAGTGTATTGGACAGGATAGGAGATACTGTTCTTGTCAGTTTCCTAAGCAGAGTTGAACTAGATATGGCCCGTGTGTGTAGGAAGCACAGTTCTTTTGTTCTGAGGAAGGTCACTGTTCTGGCATTATAGGAAACACCGTAGAGTAGAAGAGTGCTCTTTTCTCAAAAGCAGAGTGTGTTTCTTGTAACGTGAGCTAGCGTTTGTTTCCCAGTCCTAAATGGAGTTGAATCACATGCAGTTTCTGGTCCCACGAGCAAGAGTTATTTTCTGGTAGGAAGAGACACTATTGTGCTCCCATTGTCATACACAGGGCAAATAGCACTGGCGTCTGTTCCCAACATGTAGAGTGTATTGGACTGAAGAGGAGCTACTGTTCTTGTCAGTTTCTTAAGCAGAATTGAACTGGATATGGCCATGTGTGTAGGCAGCACAGTTCTTTTGTTCTGAGCAAGCTCGCTGTACTGGCCTTATAGGAAACACAGTAGAGTAGAAGAGTGCTCTTTTCTCAAAAGGAGAGTGTGTTTCTTGTAAGGCCAGCTAGCGTTTGTTTCCCAGTCCTAAATGGAGTTAAATCACATGCAGTTTTTGGTCCTACGAGCAAGAGTTGTTTTCTGGTGAGGAAAGTCACTATTGAGCTCCCATTGCCATACACAGTGCAAATAGCACTACCGTCTGTTCCCAGCAAGTACAGTGTATTGGACTGAAGAGGAGCTACTGTTCTTGTCAGTTTCCTAAGCAGAGTTGAACTAGATATGGCCCGTGTGTGTAGGAAGCACAGTTCTTTTGTTCTGAGCAAGCTCACTGTTCGGATCCCATAGGAAACACAGTAGAGTAGAAGAGTGCCGTTTTCTCAAAAGCAGAGTGTGTTTCTTGTAAGGCGACCTAGCATTTGCTTTCCAGTCAGAAATGGAGTTGAATCACATGCAGTTTCTGGTCCTACGAGCAAGAGTTGTTTTCTGGTAAGAAGAGTCACTATTGCGCTCCCATTGCCATACACAGTGCAAATAGCACTCGCGTCTGTTCCCAGCAAGTACAGTGTATTGGACTAAAGAGGATCCTCTGTTCTTGTCAGTTTCCTAAGCAGAGTTGAACTAGATATGATCTATGTGTGTAGGAAGCACAGTTCTTTTGTTCTGAGCAAGCTCACTGTTCTGACCCCATAGAAAACACAGTAGAGTAGAAGAGTGCCCTTTTCTCAAAAGCAGAGTGTGTTTCTTTTAAGGCGAGCTAGCATTTGTTTCCCAGTCCTCAATGGAGTTGAATCACATGCAGTTTTTGGTCTTACGAGCAAGAGTTGTTTTCTGGTAAGGAAAGTCACTATAGCGCTGCCATTGCCATACACAGTGCAAATAGCACTCACGTCTCTTTCCATCAAGTACAGTGTATTGGACTGAAGAGGAGCTACTGTTCTTGTCAGTTTCCTAAGCATAGTTGAACTAGATATGGCCCCTGTGTGTAGGAAGCACAGTTCTTTTGTTCTGAGCAAACTCACTGTTCGGAACCCATGGGAAACACAGTAGAGTAGAGGAGTGCTCTTTTCTCAAAAGCAGAGTGTGTTTCTTGTAAGGCAAGCTAACGTTTCTTTCCCAGTCCTAAATAAAATTGAGTCACTTGCAGTTTTTGGTCCTACGAGCAAGAATTGTTTTATGGTAAGAATTGTCACTATTGCACTCCCATTGTCATACACAGGGCAAGTAGCACTGGTGTCGGTTCCCAGCATGTACAGTGTATTGGACTGAAGAGTATCTACTGTTCTTGTCAGTTTCTTAAGCAGAATAGATCTAGATATGGCCGTGTGTGTAGGAAGCACAGTTCTTTTGTTCTGAGCAAGCTCACTGTTAGGACCCCATTGGAAACACAATAGAGTAGAAGAGTGCTCTTTTCTCAAAAGCAGAGTGTGTTTCTTGTAAGGCGAGCTAGCATTTGCTTTCCAGTCAGAAATGGAGTTGAATCACATGCAGTTTCTGGTCCTACGATCAAGAGTTGTTTTCTGGTAAGGAAAGTCACTATAGCGCTCCCATTGCCATTCACAGTGCAAATAGCACTCGCGTCTCTTCCCAGCAAGTACAGTGTATTGGACTGAAGAGGAGCTACTGTTCTTGTCAGGTTCCTAAGCATAGTTGAACTAGATATGGCCCCTGTGTGTAGGAAGCACAGTTCTTTTGTTCTGAGCAAGCTCACTGTTCTGACAACATAGGAAACACAGTAGAGTAGAAGAGTACTCTTTTCTCAAAAGCAGAGTGTGTTTCTTGTAAGGCGAGCTAGCATTTGTGTCCCAGCCCTAAATGGAGTTGAATCACATGCAGCTTCTGTTCCTGTGAGCAAGAGTTGTTTTCTGGTAAGAAGAGTCACTATTGCACTCCCTTTATCATACACAGGGCAAATAGCACTTGCGTCTGTTCCCAGCATGTACAGTGTATTGGCCTGAAGAGAATCTACTGTTCTTGTCAGTTTCCTAAGCAGAGTTGAACTAGATATGGCCCGTGTGTGTAGGAAGCACAGTTCTTTTGTTCTGAGCAAGCTCACTGTTCTGGCCCTGGAGTAAACACAGTAGAGTAGAAAAGTGCTCTTTTCTCAAAAGCAGAGTGTGTTTCTTGTAAGGCGAGCTAGCGTTTGTGTCCCAGTCCTAAATGGAGTTGCATCACATGCAGCTTCTGGTCCTACGAGCAAGAGTTGTTTTCTGGTAAGAAGAGTCACTATTGTGCTATCATTGCCATACACAGTGCAAATAGCACTCGCGTCTGTTCCCAGCAAGTACAGTGTATTGGACAGAAGAAAATCTACTGTTCTTGTCAGTTTCCTAAGCAGAGTTGAACTAGATATGGCCCCTGTGTGTGAAGCACAGTTCTTTTGTTCTGAGCAAGCTCTCTCTTCTGGCCCTATAGGAAACACAGCAGAGTAGAAGAGTGCTCTTTTCTCAAAAGCAGAGTGTGTTTCTTGTAAGGTGAGCTAGCGTTTGTTTCCCAGTCCTAAATGGAGTTGAATCCCATGCAATTTTTGGTCCTACGAGCAAGAGTGGTTTTCTGGTAAGAAGAGTCACTATTGTGCTCCCATTGCCATACACAGTGCAAATAGCACTGGCGTCTGTTCCCAGCAAGTACAGTGTATTGGACTGAAGAGGAAATACTGTTCTTCTCAGTTTCCTAAGCAGAGTTGAACTAGATATAGCCCATGTGTGTAGGAAGCACAGTTCGTTTGTTCTGAGCAAGCTCACTGTTCGTACCCCAGAGGAATCACAGTAGAGTAGAAGAGTGCTCTTTTCTCAAAAGCCGAGTGTGTTTCTTGTAAGGCGAGCTAGGGTTTGTTTCCCACTCCTAAATGGAGTTGAATCACATGCAGTTTCTGGTCCTACGAGCAAGAGTTGTTTTCTGGTAAGAAGAGTCACTATTACACTCCCATTGTCATACACAATGCAAACAGCACTGGCGTCTGTTCCCAGCAAGTACAGTGTATTGGACTGAAGAGGATCTACTGTTCTTGTAAGTTTCCTAAGCAGATTTGAACTAGATATGGCCCGTGTGTGAAGGAAGCACAGTTCTTTTGTTCTGAGCAAGCTCACTGTACTGGCACTATAGAAAACACAACAGAGTAGAAGAGTGCTCTTTTCTCAAAAGCAGAGTGTGTTTCTTGTAAGGCGAGCTAACGTTTGTTTCCCAGTCCTAAATGGAGTTGAATCACATGTAGTTTTTGGTCCAATGAGCAAGAGTTGTTTTCTGGTAAGGAAAGTCACTATTGCGCTCCCATTTCCATGCAAAGTGCAAATAGCACTCGCGTCTATTCCCAGCAAGTACAGTGTATTGGACTGAAGAGGAGCTACTGTTCTCGTCAGTTCCTAAGCAGAGTTGAACTAGATATGGCCCGGGTGTAGGAAGCACAGTTCTTTTGATCTGAGCAAGCTCACTGTTCTGGCCCTATGGGAAACACAGTAGAGTAGAAGAGTGCTCTTTTCTCAAAAGCAGAATGTGTTTCTTGTAAGGCGAGGTAGCGTTTGTTTCCCAGTCCTAAATGGAGTTGAATCCCATGCAGTTTCTGGTCCTAAGAGCAAGAGTTGTTTTCTGGTAAGAAGAGACACTATTTTGCTCCCAATGTCATACACAGGGCAAATAGCACTGGCGTCTGTTCCCAGCATGTAGAGTGTATTGGACTGAAGAGGATCTACTGTTATTCTCAGTTTCCTAAGCAGAATTGAACTAGATATGGCCCGTGTGTGAAGGAAGCACAGTTCTTTTGTTCTGAGCAAGCTCACTGTACTGGCCCTATAGGAAACACAGCAGAGTAGAAGAGTGCTCTTTTGTCAAAAGCAGAGTGTGTTTCTTGTAAGGTGAGCTAGCGTTTGTTTCCCAGTCCTAAATGGAGTTGAATCACATGCAGTTTTTGGTCCTATGAGCAACAGTTGTTTTCTGGTAAGGAAAGTCACTATTGCGCTCCCATTTCCATACAAAGTGCAAATAGCACTCGCGTCTGTTCCCAGCAAGTACAGTGTATTGGACTGAAGGGGAGCTACTGTTCTCGTTAGTTTCCTAAGCAGAGTTGAACTAGATATGGCTCGTGCGTGTAGGACGCACAGTTCTTTTGTTCTGAGCAAGCTCACTGTTCTGGCCCTATGGGAAACACAGTAGAGTAGAAGAGTGCTCTTTTCTCAAAAGCAGAGTGTGTTTTTTGTAAGGCGAGCTAGCATTTTTTTCCCAGTCATAAATGGAGTTGAATCCCATGCAGTTTCTGGTCCTACGAGCAAGAGTTGTTTTCTGGTAAGAAGAGTCACTATTGCGCTTCCATTGCCATACACAGTGCAAATAGCACTCGCTTCACTTCCCAGCAAGTACAGTGTATTGGACAGAATAGGAGATACTGTTCTTGTCAGTTTCCTAATCAGAGTTGAACTAGATATGGCCCATGTGTAGGAAGCACAGTTCTTTTGTTCTGAGGAAGCTCACTGTTCTGGCCTTATAGGAAACACCGTAGAATAGAAGAGTGCTCTTTTCTCAAAAGCAGAGTGTGTTTCTTGTAAGGTGAACTAGCGTTTGTTTCCCAGTCCTAAATTGAGTTGAATCCCATGCAGTATCTGGTCCTACGAGCAAGAGTTGTTTTCTGGTAAGAAGAGTCACTATTGCGCTCCCATTGCCATACACAGTACAAATAGCACTGGCGTCTGTTCCCAGCAAGTACAGTGTATTGGACTGAAGAGGAGATACTGTTCTTGTCAGTTTCCTAAGCAGAGTTGAACTAGATATGGCCCATGTATGTAGGAAGCACAGTTCTTTTGTTCTGAGCAAGCTCACCGTTCGGACACCATAGGAAACACAGTAGAGTAGAAGAGTGCTCTTTACTCAAAAGCAGAGTGTGTTTCTTGTAAGGCGAGCTAGCGTTTTTTTCCCAGTCCTAAATGGAGTTGAATCACATGCAGTTTCTGGTCCTACGAGCAAGAGTTGTTTTCTGGTAAGAAGAGTCACTATTACTCTCCCATTGTCATACACAGTGCAAACAGCACTGGCGTCTGTTCCCAGCAAGTACAGTGTATTTGACTGAAGAGGATCTACTGTTCTTGTCAGGTTTCTAAGCAGAGTTGAACTAGGTATGGCCCGAGTGTGTAGGAAGCACAGTTCTTTTGTTCTGAGCAAGATCACTGTTCGGACCCCATAGGAAACACAGTAGAGTACAAGAGTGCTCTTTTCTCAAAAGCAGAGTGTGTTTCTTGTAAAGCGAGCTAGTGTTTTTTTCCCAGTCCTAAATGGAGTTGAATCACATGCAGTTTCTTGTCCTACGAGCAAGAGTTGTTTTCTGGTAAGAAGAGTCACTATTGCGCTCCCATTGTCATACACAGGGCAAATAGCACTGGCGTCTGTTCCCAGCAAGTACAGTGTATTGGACTGAAGAGGATCTACTGTTCTTTTAGTTTCCTAAGCAGAATTGAAATAGATATGGCCTGTGTGTGTAGTCAGCACAGTTCATTGTTCTGAGCAAGCTCACTGTACTGGCCCTATAAAAAGCACAGTAGAGTAGAAGAGTGCTCTTTTCTCAAAAGCAGAGTGTGTTTCTTGTAAGGCGAGCTAGCGTTTGTTTCCCAGTCCTAAATGGAGTTGAATCACATGCAGGTTTTGGTCCTATGAGCAAGAGTTGTTTTCTGGTAAGGAAAGTCACTATTGTGCTCCCATTGCCATACACTGTGCAAATAGCACTCATGTCTGTTCACAGTGAGTACAGTGTATTGGACTGACCAAGAGCTCTTTTCTTGTCTGTTTCCTAAGCAGAGTTGAACTAGATATGGCCCGTGTGTGTAGGAAGCACAGTTCTTTTGTTCTGAGCAAGCTCACTGTTCGGACCCCATAGGAAATACTGTAGAGAAGAAGAGCGCTCTTTTTTCAAAAGCAGAGTGTGTTTCTTGTAAGGCGTGCTAGTGTTTGTTTCCCAGTCAGAAATGGAGTTGAATCCCAAGCAGTTTCTGGTCCTACGAGCAAGAGTTTTTTATTGGTAAGAAAAGTCACTATTGTGCTTCCATTGCCATACACTGTGCAAATACCACACGCGTCTGCTTCCAGCAAGTACCGTGTATTGGACTGAAGAGGAGCTACTGTTCTTGTCAGTTTCCTAAGCACAGTTGAATTAGATATGGACCGTGTGTGTACAAACCACAGTTCTTTTGTTCTGAGCAAGCTCACTGTTCGGAACAATTAGGAAACACAGTAGAGTAGAAGAGTGCTCTTTTCTCAAAAGCAGAGTGTGTTTCTTGTAAGGCGAGCTAGTGTTTGTTTCCCAGTCAGAAATGGAGTTGAATGCCATGCAGTTTCTGGTCCTACGAGCAAGAGTTGTTTTCTGGTAAGAAGAGTCACTATTGTGCTCCCATTGTCATGCACAGGGCAAATAGCAATGGTGTCTGTTCCCAGCATGTACAGTGTATTGGACTGAGGAGGACCTACTGTTCTTGTCAGGTTCCTAAGCAGAGTTGAACTAGATATGTCCCGTGTGTGTAGGAAGCACAGTTCTTTTGTTCTGAGCAAGCTCACTGTTTGGACCCCATAGGAAACACAGTAGAGTAGAAGAGTGCTCTTTTGTCAAAATCAGACAGTCTTTCTTTGTTAGGCGAGCTAGTGTTTGTTTCCCAGTCCTAAATGGTGTTTAATCACATGAAGTTTCTGGTCCTATGAGCAAGAGTTGTTATATGGTAAGAATAGTCACTATTGCGCTGCCATTGCCATACACAGGACAAATAGCACTGGCGTCTGTTCCCAGCAAGTACAGTGTATTGGACTGAAGAGGATCTACTGTTCTTGTCAGGTTCCTAAGCAGAGTTGAACTAGATATGGCCCGTGTGTGTAGGAAGCACAGTTATTATGTTCTGAGCAAGCTCACTGTTCTGGCCCTATAGGAAACACAGTAGAGTAGAAGAGTACTCTTTTCTCAAAAGCAGAGTGTGTTTCTTGTAAGGCAAGCTAGTGTTTTTTTCCCAGTCCTAAATGGAGTTCAATCCCATGCAGTTTCTGGTCCTACGAGCAAGAGTTGTTTTCTGGTAAGGAAAGTCACTATTGTGCTCCCATTGCCATACACAGTGCAATAGCACTCGCGTCTGATCCCAGCAAGTACAGTGTATCGGACTGAAGAAAAGCTACTGTTCTTGTCAGTTTCCTAAGCAGAGTTGAACTAGATATGGCCCGTGTGTCTAGGAAGCACAGTTTTTATGTTCTGAGCAAGCTCACTGTTCTGGCCCTTTAGGAAACACAGTAGAGTAGAAGAATGCTCTTTTCTCAAAAGCAGAGTGTGTTTCTTGTAAGGCAAGCTAGTGTTTGTTTCCCAGTCAGAAATGGAGTTGAATGCCATGAAGTTTCTGGTCCTACGAGCAAGAGTTGTTTTCTGGTAAGAAGAGTCACTATTGTGCTCCCATTGTCATGCACAGGGCAAATAGCAATGGTGTCTGTTCCCAGCATGTACAGTGTATTGGACTGAGGAGGATCTACTGTTCTTGTCAGGTTCTTAAGCAGAGTTGAACTAGATGCTCCGTGTGTGTAGGAAGCACACTTTTTTTGTTCTGAGCAAGCTCACTGTTCTGGCCCTATAGGAAACACATTAGAGTAGAAGAGTGCTCTTTTCTCAAAAGCAGAGTGTTTTTCTTGTAAGGCGAGCTAGCGTTTGTTTCCCAGTCAGAAATGGAGTTGAATCACATGCAGTTTGTGGTCCTATGAGCAAGAGTTGTTTTTTTGTAAGAAGAGTCACTATTGTGCTCCCATTGTCATACACAGGGCAAATAGCACTTGCTTCTGTTCCCAGCAAGTACAGTGTATTGGACTGAAGAGGATCTACTGTTCTTGTCAGTTTAGTAAGCAGAATTGAAATAGATATGGCCTGTGTGTGTAGTCAGCACAGTTCATTGTTCTGAGCTAGCTCACTGTACTAGCCCTATAAAAAGCACAGTAGAGTAGAAGAGTGCTCTTTTCTCAAAAGCAGAGTGTGTTTCTTGTAAGGTGACCTAGCGTTTGTTTCCCAGTCCTAAATGGAGTTGAATCACATGCAGTTTTTGGTCCTACGAGCAAGAGTTGTTTTCTGGTAAGGAAAGTCACTATTGTGCTCCCATTGCCATACACAGTTCAAATAGCACTCGCGTCTGTTCACAGCGAGTACAGTGTATTGGACTGACGAGGAGATCTTTTCTTGTCAGTTTCCTAAGCAGAGTTAAAATAGATATGGCCCGTGTGTGTAGGAAGCACAGTTCTTTTGTTCTTAGCAAGCTCACTTTTCGGAACAATTAGGAAACACAGTAGAGTAGAAGAGTGCTCTTTTCTCAAAAGCAGAGTGTGTTTCTTTAAGGCGAGCTAGTGTTTGTTTCCCAGTCAGAAATGGAGTTGAATGCCATGCAGTTTCTGGTCCTACGAGCAAGAGTTGTTTTCTGGTAAGAAGAGTCACTATTGTGCTCCCATTGTCATGCACAGGGCAAATTGCAATGGTGTCTGTTCCTAGCATGTACAGTGTATTGGACTGAAGAGGATCTACTGTTCTCATCAGGTTCCTAAGCAGAGTTGAACTAGATATCGTCCGTGTGTGTAGGAAGCACAGTTTTTTTGTTCTGAGCAAGCTCACTGTTCTGGCCCTATAGGAAACACAGTAGAGTAGAAGAGTGCTCTTTTCTCAAAAGCAGAGTGTTTTTCTTGTAAGGCGAGCTAGCGTTTGTTTCCCAGTCAGAAATGGAGTTGAATCACATGCAGTTTGTTGTCCTATGAGCAAGAGTTGTTTCCTGGTAAGAAGAGTCACTATTGTGCTCCCATTGTCATACACAGGGCAAATAGCACTGAGGTCTGTTCCCAGCAAGTACAGTGTATTGGACTGAAGAGGATCTACTGTTCTTGTCAGGTTCCTAAGCAGAGTTGAACTAGATATGGCCCGTGTGTGTAGGAAGCACAGTTATTATGTTCTGAGCAAGCTCACTGTTCTGGCCCTATAGGAAACACAGTAGAGTAGAAGAGTACTCTTTTCTCAAAAGCAGAGTGTGTTTCTTGTAAGGCAAGCTAGTGTTTTTTTCCCAGTCCTAAATGGAGTTCAATCCCATGCAGTTTCTGGTCCTATGAGCAAGAGTTGTTTTCTGGTAAGGAAAGTCACTATTGTGCTCCCATTGCCATACACAGTGCAATAGCACTCGCGTCTGATCCCAGCAAGTACAGTGTATCGGACTGAAGAAAAGCTACTGTTCTTGTCAGTTTCCTAAGCAGAGTTGAACTAGATATGGCCCGTGTGTCTAGGAAGCACAGTTTTTATGTTCTGAGCAAGCTCACTGTTCTGGCCCTTTAGGAAACACAGTAGAGTAGAAGAATGCTCTTTTCTCAAAAGCAGAGTGTGTTTCTTGTAAGGCGAGCTAGTGTTTGTTTCCCAGTCAGAAATGGAGTTGAATGCCATGAAGTTTCTGGTCCTACGAGCAAGAGTTGTTTTCTGGTAAGAAGAGTCACTATTGTGCTCCCATTGTCATGCACAGGGCAAATAGCAATGGTGTCTGTTCCCAGCATGTACAGTGTATTGGACTGAGGAGGATCTACTGTTCTTGTCAGGTTCCTAAGCAGAGTTGAACTAGATATGCTCCGTGTGTGTAGGAAGCACACTTTTTTTGTTCTGAGCAAGCTCACTGTTCTGGCCCTATAGGAAACACATTAGAGTAGAAGAGTGCTCTTTTCTCAAAAGCAGAGTGTTTTTCTTGTAAGGCGAGCTAGCGTTTGTTTCCCAGTCAGAAATGGAGTTGAATCACATGCAGTTTGTGGTCCTATGAGCAAGAGTTGTTTTTTTGTAAAAAGAGTCACTATTGTGCTCCCATTGTCATACACAGGGCAAATAGCACTTGCTTCTGTTCCCAGCAAGTACAGTGTATTGGACTGAAGAGGATCTACTGTTCTTGTCAGTTTCCTAAGCAGAATTGAAATAGATATGGCCTGTGTGTGTAGTCAGCACAGTTCATTGTTCTGAGCAAGCTCACTGTACTAGCCCTATAAAAAGCACAGTAGAGTAGAAGAGTGCTCTTTTCTCAAAAGCAGAGTGTGTTTCTTGTAAGGTGAGCTAGCGTTTGTTTCCCAGTCCTAAATGGAGTTGAATCACATGCAGTTTTTGGTCCTACGAGCAAGAGTTGTTTTCTGGTAAGGAAAGTCACTATTGTGCTCCCATTGCCATACACAGTGCAAATAGCACTCGCGTCTGTTCACAGCGAGTACAGTGTATTGGACTAACGAGGAGATCTTTTCTTGTCAGTTTCCTAAGCAGAGTTAAAATAGATATGGCCCGTGTGTGTAGGAAGCACAGTTCTTTTGTTCTGAGCAAGCTCACTTTTCGGAACAATTAGGAAACACAGTAGAGTAGAAGAGTGCTCTTTTCTCAAAAGCAGAGTGTGTTTCTTTAAGGCGAGCTAGTGTTTGTTTCCCAGTCAGAAATGGAGTTGAATGCCATGCAGTTTCTGGTCCTACGAGCAAGAGTTGTTTTCTGGTAAGAAGAGTCACTATTGTGCTCCCATTGTCATGCACAGGGCAAATTGCAATGGTGTCTGTTCCTAGCATGTACAGTGTATTGGACTGAAGAGGATCTACTGTTCTCATCAGGTTCCTAAGCAGAGTTGAACTAGATATCGTCCGTGTGTGTAGGAAGCACAGTTTTTTTGTTCTGAGCAAGCTCACTGTTCTGGCCCTATAGGAAACACAGTAGAGTAGAAGAGTGCTCTTTTCTCAAAAGCAGAGTGTTTTTCTTGTAAGGCGAGCTAGCGTTTGTTTCCCAGTCAGAAATGGAGTTGAATCACATGCAGTTTGTTGTCCTATGAGCAAGAGTTGTTTTCTGGTAAGAAGAGTCACTATTGTGCTCCCATTGTCATACACAGGGCAAATAGCACTGAGGTCTGTTCCCAGCAAGTACAGTGTATTGGACTGAAGAGGATCTACTGTTCTTGTCAGGTTCCTAAGCAGAGTTGAACTAGATATGGCCCGTGTGTGTAGGAAGCACAGTTATTATGTTCTGAGCAAACTCACTGTTCTGGCCCTATAGGAAACACAGTAGAGTAGAAGAGTACTCTTTTCTCAAAAGCAGAGTGTGTTTCTTGTAAGGCAAGCTAGTGTTTTTTTCCAGTCCTAAATGGAGTTCAATCCCATGCAGTTTCTGGTCCTACGAGCAAGAGTTGTTTTCTGGTAAGGAAAGTCACTATTGTGCTCCCATTGCCATACACAGTGCAATAGCACTCGCGTCTGATCCCAGCAAGTACAGTGTATCGGACTGAAGAAAAGCTACTGTTCTTGTCAGTTTCCTAAGCAGAGTTGAACTAGATATGGCCCGTGTGTCTAGGAAGCACATTTTTTATGTTCTGAGCAAGCTCACTGTTCTGGCCCTTTAGGAAACACAGTAGAGTAGAAGAATGCTCTTTTCTCAAAAGCAGAGTGTGTTTCTTGTAAGGCGAGCTAGTGTTTGTTTCCCAGTCAGAAATGGAGTTGAATGCCATGAAGTTTCTGGTCCTACGAGCAAGAGTTGTTTTCTGGTAAGAAGAGTCACTATTGTTCTCCCATTGTCATTCATGCACAGGGCAAATAGCAATGGTGTCTGTTCCCAGCATGTACAGTGTATTGGACTGAGGAGGATCTACTGTTCTTGTCAGGTTCCTAAGCAGAGTTGAACTAGATATGCTCCGTGTGTGTAGGAAGCACACTTTTTTTGTTCTGAGCAAGCTCACTGTTCTGGCACTATAGGAAACACATTAGAGTAGAAGAGTGCTCTTTTCTCAAAAGCAGAGTGTTTTTCTTGTAAGGCGAGCTAGCGTTTGTTTCCCAGTCAGAAATGGAGTTGAATCACATGCAGTTTGTGGTCCTATGAGCAAGAGTTGTTTTTTTGTAAGAAGAGTCACTATTGTGCTCCCATTGTCATACACAGGGCAAATAGCACTTGCTTCTGTTCCCAGCAAGTACAGTGTATTGGACTGAAGAGGATCTACTGTTCTTGTCAGTTTCCTAAGCAGAATTGAAATAGATATGGCCTGTGTGTGTAGTCAGCACAGTTCATTGTTCTGAGCAAGCTCACTGTACTAGCCCTATAAAAAGCACAGTAGAGTAGAAGAGTGCTCTTTTCTCAAAAGCAGAGTGTGTTTCTTGTAAGGTGAGCTAGCGTTTGTTTCCCAGTCCTAAATGGAGTTGAATCACATGCAGTTTTTGGTCCTACGAGCAAGAGTTGTTTTCTGGTAAGGAAAGTCACTATTGTGCTCCCATTGCCATACACAGTGCAAATAGCACTCGCGTCTGTTCACAGCGAGTACAGTGTATTGGACTGAGGAGGAGATCTTTTCTTGTCAGTTTCCTAAGCAGAGTTAAAATAGATATGGCCCGTGTGTGTAGGAAGCACAGTTCTTTTGTTCTGAGCAAGCTCACTGTACTGGCACTATAGGAAACACAGCAGAGTAGAAGAGTGCTCTTTTCTCAAAAGCAGAGTGTGTTTCTTGTAAGGCGAGCTAACGTTTGTTTCCCAGTCCTAAATGGAGTTGAATCACATGCAGTTTTTGGTCCAATGAGCAAGAGTTGTTTTCTGGTAAGGAAAGTCACTATTGCGCTCCCATTTCCATACAAAGTGCAAATAGCACTCGCGTCTATTCCCAGCAAGTACAGTGTATTGGACTGAAGAGGAGCTACTGTTCTCGTCAGTTCCTAAGCAGAGTTGAACTAGATATGGCCCGGGTGTAGGAAGCACAGTTCTTTTGATCTGAGCAAGCTCACTGTTCTGGCCCTATGGGAAACACAGTAGAGTAGAAGAGTGCTCTTTTCTCAAAAGCAGAATGTGTTTCTTGTAAGGCGAGGTAGCGTTTGTTTCCCAGTCCTAAATGGAGTTGAATCCCATGCAGTTTCTGGTCCTACGAGCAAGAGTTGTTTTCTGGTAAGAAGAGACACTATTTTGCTCCCAATGTCATACACAGGGCAAATAGCACTGGCGTCTGTTCCCAGCATGTAGAGTGTATTGGACTGAAGAGGATCTACTGTTATTCTCAGTTTCCTAAGCAGAATTGAACTAGATATGGCCCGTGTGTGAAGGAAGCACAGTTCTTTTGTTCTGAGCAAGCTCACTGTACTGGCCCTATAGGAAACACAGCAGAGTAGAAGAGTGCTCTTTTGTCAAAAGCAGAGTGTGTTTCTTGTAACTTGAGCTAGCGTTTGTTTCCCAGTCCTAAATGGAGTTGAATCACATGCAGTTTTTGGTAATATGAGCAACAGTTGTTTTCTGGTAAGGAAAGTCACTATTGCGCTCCCATTTCCATACAAAGTGCAAATAGCACTCGCGTCTGTTCCCAGCAAGTACAGTGTATTGGACTGAAGGGGAGCTACTGTTCTCGTTAGTTTCCTAAGCAGAGTTGAACTAGATATGGCTCGTGCGTGTAGGACGCACAGTTCTTTTGTTCTGAGCAAGCTCACTGTTCTGGCCCTATGGGAAACACAGTAGAGTAGAAGAGTGCTCTTTTCTCAAAAGCAGAGTGTGTTTTTTGTAAGGCAAGCTAGCGTTTTTTTCCCAGTCCTAAATGGAGTTGAATCCCATGCAGTTTCTGGTCCTACGAGCAAGAGTTGTTTTCTGGTAAGAAGAGTCACTATTGCGCTTCCATTGCCATACACAGTGCAAATAGCACTCGCTTCTCTTCCCAGCAAGTACAGTGTATTGGACAGAATAGGAGATACTGTTCTTGTCAGTTTCCTAAGCAGAGTTGAACTAGATATGGCCCATGTGTAGGAAGCACAGTTCTTTTGTTCTGAGGAAGCTCACTGTTCTGGCCTTATAGGAAACACCGTAGAATAGAAGAGTGCTCTTTTCTCAAAAGCAGAGTGTGTTTCTTGTAAGGTGAACTAGCGTTTGTTTCCCAGTCCTAAATTGAGTTGAATCCCATGCAGTATCTGGTCCTGTTATTCTCAGTTTCCTAAGCAGAATTGAACTAGATATGGCCCGTGTGTGAAGGAAGCACAGTTCTTTTGTTCTGAGCAAGCTCACTGTACTGGCCCTATAGGAAACACAGCAGAGTAGAAGAGTGCTCTTTTGTCAAAAGCAGAGTGTGTTTTCTGGTAAGAAGAGTTGTTTTCTGGTAAGAAGAGTCACTATTGCGCTCCCATTGCCATACACAGTACAAATAGCACTGGCGTCTGTTCCCAGCAAGTACAGTGTATTGGACTGAAGAGGAGATACTGTTCTTGTCAGTTTCCTAAGCAGAGTTGAACTAGATATGGCCCATGTATGTAGGAAGCACATTTCTTTTGTTCTGAGCAAGCTCACCGTTCGGACACCATAGGAAACACAGTAGAGTAGAAGAGTGCTCTTTTCTCAAAAGCAGAGTGTGTTTCTTGTAAGGTGAGCTAGCGTTTGTTTCCCAGTCCTAAATGGAGTTGAATCACATGCAGTTTCTGGTCCTACGAGCAAGAGTTGTTTTCTGGTAAGAAGAGTCACTATTGTGCTCCCATTGTCATGCACAGGGCAAATAGCAATGGTGTCTGTTCCCAGCATGTACAGTGTATTGGACTGAGGAGGAATTACTGTTCTTGTCAGGTTCCTAAGCAGAGTTGAACTAGATATGTCCCGTGTGTGTAGGAAGCACAGTTTTTATGTTCTGAGCAAGCTCACTGTTCTGGCCCTTTAGGAAACACAGTAGAGTAGAAGAATGCTCTTTTCTCAAAAGCAGAGTGTGTTTCTTGTAAGGCGAGCTAGTGTTTGTTTCCCAGTCAGAAATGGAGTTGAATGCCATGAAGTTTCTGGTCCTACGAGCAAGAGTTGTTTTCTGGTAAGAAGAGTCACTATTGTGCTCCCATTGTCATGCACAGGGCAAATAGCAATGGTGTCTGTTCCCAGCATGTACAGTGTATTGGACTGAGGAGGATCTACTGTTATTGTCAGGTTCCTAAGCAGAGTTGAACTAGATATGCTCCGTGTGTGTAGGAACCACACTTTTTTTGTTCTGAGCAAGCTCACTGTTCTGGCCCTATAGGAAACACATTAGAGTAGAAGAGTGCTCTTTTCTCAAAAGCAGAGTGTTTTTCTTGTAAGGCGAGCTAGCGTTTGTTTCCCAGTCAGAAATGGAGTTGAATCACATGCAGTTTGTGGTCCTATGAGCAAGAGTTGTTTTTTTGTAAGAAGAGTCACTATTGTGCTCCCATTGTCATACACAGGGCAAATAGCACTTGCTTCTCTTCCCAGCAAGTACAGTGTATTGGACTGAAGAGGATCTACTGTTCTTGTCAGTTTCCTAAGCAGAATTGAAATAGATATGGCCTGTGTGTGTAGTCAGCACAGTTCATTGTTCTGAGCAAGCTCACTGTACTAGCCCTATAAAAAGCACAGTAGAGTAGAAGAGTGCTCTTTTCTCAAAAGCAGAGTGTGTTTCTTGTAAGGTGAGCTAGCGTTTGTTTCCCAGTCCTAAATGGAGTTGAATCACATGCAGTTTTTGGTCCTACGAGCAAGAGTTGTTTTCTGGTAAGGAAAGTCACTATTGTGCTCCCATTGCCATACACAGTGCAAATAGCACTCGCGTCTGTTCACAGCGAGTACAGTGTATTGGACTGACGAGGAGATCTTTTCTTGTCAGTTTCCTAAGCAGAGTTAAAATAGATATGGCCCGTGTGTGTAGGAAGGACAGTTCTTTTGTTCTGAGCAAGCTCACTTTTCGGAACAATTAGGAAACACAGTAGAGTAGAAGAGTGCTCTTTTCTCAAAAGCAGAGTGTGTTTCTTTAAGGCGAGCTAGTGTTTGTTTCCCAGTCAGAAATGGAGTTGAATGCCATGCAGTTTCTGGTCCTACGAGCAAGAGTTGTTTTCTGGTAAGAAGAGTCACTATTGTGCTCCCATTGTCATGCACAGGGCAAATTGCAATGGTGTCTTTTCCTAGCATGTACAGTGTATTGGACTGAAGAGGATCTACTGTTCTCATCAGGTTCCTAAGCAGAGTTGAACTAGATATCGTCCGTGTGTGTAGGAAGCACAGTTTTTTTGTTCTGAGCAAGCTCACTGTTCTGGCCCTATAGGAAACACAGTAGAGTAGAAGAGTGCTCTTTTCTCAAAAGCAGAGTGTTTTTCTTGTAAGGCGAGCTAGCGTTTGTTTCCCAGTCAGAAATGGAGTTGAATCACATGCAGTTTGTTGTCCTATGAGCAAGAGTTGTTTTCTTGTAAGAAGAGTCACTATTGTGCTCCCATTGTCATACACAGGGCAAATAGCACTGAGGTCTGTTCCCAGCAAGTACAGTGTATTGGACTGAAGAGGATCTACTGTTCTTGTCAGGTTCCTAAGCAGAGTTGAACTAGATATGGCCCGTGTGTCTAGGAAGCACAGTTTTTATGTTCTGAGCAAGCTCACTGTTCTGGCCCTTTAGGAAACACAGTAGAGTAGAAGAATGCTCTTTTCTCAAAAGCAGAGTGTGTTTCTTGTAAGGCGAGCTAGTGTTTGTTTCCCAGTCAGAAATGGAGTTGAATGCCATGAAGTTTCTGGTCCTACGAGCAAGAGTTGTTTTCTGGTAAGAAGAGTCACTATTGTGCTCCCATTGTCATGCACAGGGCAAATAGCAATGGTGTCTGTTCCCAGCATGTACAGTGTATTGGACTGAAGAGGATCTACTGTTCTCATCAGGTTCCTAAGCAGAGTTGAACTAGATATCGTCCGTGTGTGTAGGAAGCACAGTTTTTTTGTTCTGAGCAAGCTCACTGTTCTGGCCCTATAGGAAACACAGTAGAGTAGAAGAGTGCTCTTTTCTCAAAAGCAGAGTGTTTTTCTTGTAAGGCGAGCTAGCGTTTGTTTCCCAGTCAGAAATGGAGTTGAATCACATGCAGTTTGTTGTCCTATGAGCAAGAGTTGTTTTCTTGTAAGAAGAGTCACTATTGTGCTCCCATTGTCATACACAGGGCAAATAGCACTGAGGTCTGTTCCCAGCAAGTACAGTGTATTGGACTGAAGAGGATCTACTGTTCTTGTCAGTTTCCTAAGCAGAGTTGAACTAGATATTGCCCGTGTGTGTAGGAAGCACAGTTCTTTTGTTCTGAGCAAGCTCACTGTTCTGGCCCTATAGGAAACACTGTAGAGTAGAAGAGCGCTCTTTTCTCAAAAGCAGAGTGTGGTTCTTGTAAGGCAAGCTAGTGTTTGTTTCCCAGTCAGAAATGGAGTTGAATCCCATGCAGTTTCTGGTCCTAGGATCAAGAATTTTTTCCTGGTAAGGAAAGTCACTATTGTGCTTCCATTGCCATACACTGTGCAAATACCACACGCGTCTGCTTCCAGCAAGTACCGTGTATTGGACTGAAGAGGATCTACTGTTCTTGTCAGTTTCCTAAGCAGAGTTGAACTAGATATGGCCCGTGTGTGTAGGAAGCAAAGTTCTTTTGTTCTGAGCTGGTTCACTGTTCGGATCCCTTAGGAAAAACATTAGAGTAGAAGAGTACTCTTTTCTCAAAAGCAGAGTGTGTTTCTTGTAAGTCGAGCTAGCATTTGTTTCCCAGACCTACATGGAGTTGAATCCCATGCAGTTTCTAGTCCTACTAGCAAGAGTTGTTTTCTGGCAAAAGAGTCACTATTGAGCTCCGTTTGCCATACACAGTGCAAATAGCACTCGCGTCTGTTCCCAGCAAGTACAGTGTATTGGACTGAAGAGGAGCTACAGTTCTTGTCAGTTTCCTAAGCAGAGTTGAACTAGATATGGCCCCTGTGTGTGGGAACCACAGTTCTTTTGTTCTGAGCAAGCTCACTGTTCGGACCCCATAGAAAACACAATAGAGTAGAAGAGTGCTCTTTTCTCAAAAGCAGATTGTGTTTCTTGTAAGGCGAGCTAGCGTTTGTTTCACAGTCCTAAATGGAGTTGAATCACATTCAGGTTCGGGTCCTAAGAGCAAGAGTTGTTTTCTGGTAAGAAGATTCACTATTGCGCTCCCATTGTCATACTCAGGGCAAATAGCAATGGTGTCTGTTCCCAGCATGTACAGTGTATTGGAGTGAAGAGGATCTACTGTTCTTGTCAGGTTTCTAAGCAGAGTTGAACTAGATATGGTCCGTGTGTAGGAAGCACCGTTCAGTTTTTCTGAGCAAGCTCACTGTTCTGGCCCTATAGGAAACACAGTAGAGTAGAAGAGTGCTCTTTTCTCAAAAGCAGAGTGTGTTTCTTGTAAAGAGAGCTAGTGTTTTTTTCCCAGTCCTAAATGGAGTTGAATCACATGCAGTTTTTGGTCCTACGAGCAAGAGTTGTTTTCTGGTAAGGAAAGTCACTATTGTGCTCCCATTGCCATACACAGTGCAAATAGCACTTGCGTCTGTTCACAGCGTGTACAGTGTATTGGACTGACAAGGAGCTCTTTTCTTGTCAGTTTCTTAAGCAGAGTTGAAATAGATATGGCCCGTGTGTGTAGGAAGCAGAGTTCTTTTGTTCTGAGCAAGCTCACTTTTCGGAACAATTAGGAAACACAGTAGAGTAGAAGAGTGCTCTTTTCTCAAAAGCAGAGTGTGTTTCTTTAAGGCGAGCTAGCGTTTGTTTCCCAGTCCTAAATGGAGTTTAATCACATGAAGTTTCTGGTCCTATGAGCAAGAGTTGTTTTATGGTAAGAATAGTCACTATTGCGCTGCCATTGCCATACACAGGACAAATAGCACTGGCGTCTGTTCCCAGCAAGTACAGTGTATTGGACTTAAGAGGATCTACTGTTCTTGTCAGGTTCCTAAGCAGAGTTGAACTAGATATGGCCCGTGTGTGTAGGAAGCACAGTTATTATGTTCTGAGCAAGCTCACTGTTCTGGCCCTATAGGAAACACAATAGAGTAGAAGAGTACTCTTTTCTCAAAAGCAGAGTGTGTTTCTTGTAAGGCAAGCTAGTGTTTTTTTTTCCAGTCCTAAATGGAGTTCAATCCCATGCAGTTTCTGGTCCTACGAGCAAGAGTTGTTTTCTGGTAAGGAAAGTCACTATTGCGCTCCCATTTCCATACAAAGTGCAAATAGCACTCGTGTCTGTTCCCAGCAAGTACAGTGTATTGGACTGAAGAGGAGCTACTGTTCTTGTCAGTTCCTAAGCAGAGTTGAACTAGATATGGCCCTGGTGTGTAGGAAGCACAGTTCTTTTGTTCTGAGGAAGCTCACTGTTCTGGCATTATAGGAAACACCATAGAGTAGAAGAGTGCTCTTTTCTCAAAAGCAGAGTGTGTTTCTTGTATTGTGAGCTAGCATTTGTTTCCCAGTCCTAAATGGAGTTGAATCACATGCAGTTTCTGGTCCTACGAGCAAGAGTTATTTTCTGGTAAGAAGAGACACTATTGTGCTCCCATTGTCATACACAGGGCAAATAGCACTGGCGTCTCTTCCCAGCATGTAGAGTGTATTGGACTGAAGAGGAGCTACTGTTCTTGTCAGTTTCTTAAGCAGAATTGAACTAGATATGGCCCGTGTTTGAAGGAAGCACAGTTCTTTTGTTCTGAGCAAGCTCAGTGTACTGGCACTATAGGAAACACAGCAGAGTAGAAGAGTGCTCTTTTCTCAAAAGCAGAGTGTGTTTCTTGTAATGTGAGGTAGTGTTTGTTTCCCAGTCAGAAATGGAGTTGAATCCCATGAAGTGTCTGGTCCTACGAGCAAGAGTTGTTTTCTGGTAAGAAGAGTCACTATTGTGCTCCCATTGTCATGCACAGGGCAAATAGCAATGGTGTCTGTTCCCAGCATGTACAGTGTACTGGACTGAGGAGGATCTACTGTTCTTGTCAGGTTCCTAAGCAGAGTTGAACTAGATATGGTCCGTGTGTGTAGGAAGCACACTTTTTTTGTTCTGAGCAAGCTCACTCTTCTGGCCCTATAGGAAACACATTAGAGTAGATGAGTGCTCTTTTCTCAAAAGCAGAGTGTTTTTTCTTGTAAGGTGAGCTAGCATTTGTTTCCCAGTCAGAAATGGAGTTGAATCCCATGCAGTTTGTGGTCCTATGAGCAAGAGTTGTTTTTTTGTAAGAAGAGTCACTATTGTGCTCCCATTGTCATACACAGGGCAAATAGCACTGGCTTCTGTTCCCAGCAAGTACAGTGTATTGGACTGAAGAGGATCTACTGTTCTTGTCAGTTTCCTAAGCAGAATTGAAATAGATATGGCCTGTGTGTTTAGTCAGCAGAGTTCATTGTTCTGAGCAAGCTCACTGTACTGGCCCTATAAAAAGCACAGTAGAGTAGAAGAGTGCTCTTTTCTCAAAAGCCGAGTGTGTTTCTTGTAAGGCGAGCTAGCGTTTGTTTCCCAGTCCTAAATGGAGTTGAATCACATGCAGTTTCTGGTCCTACGAGCAAGAGTTGTTTTCTGGTAAGAAGAGTCACTATTACTCTCCCATTGTCATACACAGTGCAAATAGCACTGGCGTCTGTTCCCAGCTAGTACAGTGTATTGGACTGAAGAGGATCTACTGTTCTTGTCAGTTTCCTAAGCGGAATTGAACTAGATATGGCCCGTGTGTGAAGGAAGCACAGTTCTTTTGTTCTGAGCAAGCTCAGTGTACTGGCACTATAGGAAACACAGCAGAGTAGAAGAGTGCTCTTTTCTCAAAAGCAGACTGTGTTTCTTGTAAGGCGAGCTAGCATTTGTTTCCCAGTCCTAAATGGAGTTGAATCACATGCAGTTTTTGGTCCAATGAGAAAGAGTTGTTTTCTGGTAAGGAAAGTCACTATTGCGCTCCCATTTCCATACAAAGTGCAAATAGCACTCGTGTCTGTTCCCAGCAAGTACAGTGTATTGGACTGAAGAGGAGCTACTGTTCTTGTCAGTTCCTAAGCAGAGTTGAACTAGATATGGCCCTTGTGTGTAGGAAGCACAGTTCTTTTGTTCTGAGGAAGCTCACTGTTCTGGCATTATAGGAAACACCATAGAGTAGAAGAGTGCTCTTTTCTCAAAAGCAGAGTGTGTTTCTTGTAATGTGAGCTAGCATTTGTTTCCCAGTCCTAAATGGAGTTGAATCACATGCAGTTTCTGGTCCTACGAGCAAGAGTTATTTTCTGGTAAGAAGAGACACTATTGTGCTCCCATTATCATACACAGGGCAAATAGCACTGGCGTCTCTTCCCAGCATGTAGAGTGTATTGGACTGAAGAGGAGCTACTGTTCTTGTCAGTTTCTTAAGCAGAATTGAACTGGATATGGCCCATGTGTTGGAAGCACAGTTCTTTTGTTCTGAGCAAGCTCACTATTCTGGCCCTATAGGAAACAACGTAGAGTAGAAGAGTGCTCTTTTCTCAAAAGCAGAGTGTGTTTCTTGTAAGGTGAACTAGCGTTTGTTTTCCAGTCCTAAATGGAGTTGAATCCCATGCAGTATCAGGTCCTAAGAGCAAGTGTTGTTTTCTGGTAAGAAGAGTCACTATTGCGCTCCCATTGCCATACACAGTGCAAATAGCACTGGCGTCTGTTCCCAGCAAGTACAGTGTATTGGACTGAAGAGGAGATACTGTTCTTGTAAGTTTCCTAAGCAGAGTTGAACTAGATATCGCCCATGTGTGTAGGAAGCACAGTTCTTTTGTTCTGAGCAAGCTCACTGTTCAGACACCATAGGAAACACAGTAGAGTAGAAGAGTGCTCTTTTCTCAAAAGCCGAGTGTGTTTCTTGTAAGGCAAGCTAGCGTTTGTTTCCCAGTCCTAAATGGAGTTGAATCACATGCAGTTTCTGGTCCTACGAGCAAGAGTTGTTTTCTTGTATGAATAGTCACTATTACTCTCCCATTGTCACACACAGTGCAAACAGCACTGGCGTCTGTTCCCAGCAAGTACAGTGTATTGGACTGAAGAGGATCTACTGTTCTTGTAAGTTTCCTAAGCGGAATTGAACTAGATATGGCCCGTGTGTGAAGGAAGCACAGTTCTTTTGTTCTGAGCAAGCTCACTGTACTGGCACTATAGGAAACACAGCAGAGTAGAAGAGTGCTCTTTTCTCAAAAGCACAGTGTGTTTCTTGTAAGGCGAGCTAGCATTTGATTCCCAGTCCTAAAAGGAGTTGAATCACATGCAGTTTTTGGTCCAATGAGAAAGAGTTGTTTTCTGGTAAGGAAAGTCACTATTGCGCTCCCATTTTCATACAAAGTGCAAATAGCACTCGTGTCTGTTCCCAGCAAGTACAGTGTATTGGACTGAAGAGGAGCTACTGTTCTCGTCAGTTCCTAAGCAGAGTTGAACTAGACATGGCCCGTGTGTGTAGGAAGCACAGTTCTTTTGTTCTGAGCAAGCTCACTGTTCTGGCCCTTGGGAAACACAGTAGAGTAGAAGAGTGCTCTTTTCTCAAAAGCAGAGTGTGTTTCTTGTAAGGCGAGGTAGCGTTTGTTTCCCAGTCCTAAATGGAGTTGAATCCCATGCAGTTTCTGGTCCTACGAGCAAGAGTTGTTTTCTGGTAAGAAGAGACACTATTGTGCTCCCATTGTCATACACAGGGCAAATAGCAATGGCGTCTGTTCCCAGCACGTAGAGTGTATTGGACTGAAGAGGAGCTACTGTTCTTGTCAGTTTCCTAAGCAGAATTGTACTGGATATGGCCATGTGTGTAGGAAGCACAGTTCTTTTGTTCTGAGCAAGCTTGCTGTACTTGCCCTATAGGAAACACAGGAGAATAGAAGAGTGCTCTTCTCTCAAAAGCAGAGTGTGTTTCTTGTAAGGCGAGCTAACGTTTGTTTCCCAGTCCTAAATGGAGTTGAATCACATGCAGTTTTTAGTCCTACGAGCAAGAGATTTTTTCTGGTAAGGAAAGTCACTATTGTGCTCCCTTTTCCATACAAAGTGCAAATAGCACTCGTGTCTGTTCCCAGGAAGTACAGTGCATTGGACGGAAGAGGAGCTTCTGTTCTCGTCAGTTTCCTAATCAGAGTTGAACTAGATATGGCCCGTGTGTGTAGGAAGCACAGTTCTTTTGTTCTGAGCAAGCTCACTGTTCTGGCCATATAGGAAACACAGTAGAGTAGAAGAGTGCTCTTTTCTCAAAAGCAGAGTGTGTTTCTTGTAAGGCGAGCTAGCGTTTTTTTCCCAGTCCTAAATGGAATTGAATCCCATGCAGTTTCTGGTCGTATGAGCAAGAGTTGTTTTCTGGTAAGAAGAGTCACTATTGCACTCCCATTGCCATACACAGTGCAAATAGCACTCGCTTCTCTTCCCAACAAGTACAGTGTATTGGACAGGATAGGAGATACTGTTCTTGTCAGTTTCCTAAGCAGAGTTGAACTAGATATGGCCCGTGTGTGTAGGAAGCACAGTTCTTTTGTTCTGAGGAAGCTCACTGTTCTGGCATTATAGGAAACACCGTAGAGTAGAAGAGTGCTCTTTTCTCAAAAGCAGAGTGTGTTTCTTGTAACGTGAGCTAGCGTTTGTTTCCCAGTCCTAAATGGAGTTGAATCACATGCAGTTTCTGGTCCCACGAGCAAGAGTTATTTTCTGGTAAGAAGAGACACTATTGTGCTCCCATTGTCATACACAGGGCAAATAGCACTGGCGTCTGTTCCCAACATGTAGAGTGTATTGGACTGAAGAGGAGCTACTGTTCTTGTCAGTTTCTTAAGCAGAATTGAACTGGATATGGCCATGTGTGTAGGCAGCACAGTTCTTTTGTTCTGAGCAAGCTCGCTGTACTGGCCTTATAGGAAACACAGTAGAGTAGAAGAGTGCTCTTTTCTCAAAGGAGAGTGTGTTTCTTGTAAGGCCAGCTAGCGTTTGTTTCCCAGTCCTAAATGGAGTTAAATCACATGCAGTTTTTGGTCCTACGAGCAAGAGTTGTTTTCTGGTGAGGAAAGTCACTATTGAGCTCCCATTGCCATACACAGTGCAAATAGCACTACCGTCTGTTCCCAGCAAGTACAGTGTATTGGACTGAAGAGGAGCTACTGTTCTTGTCAGTTTCCTAAGCAGAGTTGAACTAGATATGGCCCGTGTGTGTAGGAAGCACAGTTCTTTTGTTCTGAGCAAGCTCACTGTTCGGATCCCATAGGAAACACAGTAGAGTAGAACAGTGCCGTTTTCTCAAAAGCAGAGTGTGTTTCTTGTAAGGCGACCTAGCATTTGCTTTCCAGTCAGAAATGGAGTTGAATCACATGCAGTTTCTGGTCCTACGAGCAAGAGTTGTTTTCTGGTAAGAAGAGTCACTATTGCGCTCCCATTGCCATACACAGTGCAAATAGCACTCGCGTCTGTTCCCAGCAAGTACAGTGTATTGGACTAAAGAGGATCCTCTGTTCTTGTCAGTTTCCTAAGCAGAGTTGAACTAGATATGATCTATGTGTGTAGGAAGCACAGTTCTTTTGTTCTGAGCAAGCTCACTGTTCTGACCCCATAGGAAACACAGTAGAGTAGAAGAGTGCCCTTTTCTCAAAAGCAGAGTGTGTTTCTTTTAAGGCGAGCTAGCATTTGTTTCCCAGTCCTCAATGGAGTTGAATCACATGCAGTTTTTGGTCTTACGAGCAAGAGTTGTTTTCTGGTAAGGAAAGTCACTATAGCGCTGCCATTGCCATACACAGTGCAAATAGCACTCGCGTCTCTTTCCATCAAGTACAGTGTATTGGACTGAAGAGGAGCTACTGTTCTTGTCAGTTTCCTAAGCATAGTTGAACTAGATATGGCCCCTGTGTGTAGGAAGCACAGTTCTTTTGTTCTGAGCAAACTCACTGTTCGGAACCCATGGGAAACACAGTAGAGTAGAGGAGTGCTCTTTTCTCAAAAGCAGAGTGTGTTTCTTGTAAGGCGAGCTAGCATTTGCTTTCCAGTCAGAAATGGAGTTGAATCACATGCAGTTTCTGGTCCTACGAGCAAGAGTTGTTTTCTGGTAAGGAAAGTCACTATAGCGCTCCCATTGCCATTCACAGTGCAAATAGCACTCACGTCTCTTCCCAGCAAGTACAGTGTATTGGACTGAAGAGGAGCTACTGTTCTTGTCAGTTTCCTAAGCATAGTTGAACTAGATATGGCCCCTGTGTGTAGGAAGCACAGTTCTTTTGTTCTGAGCAAGCTCACTGTTCTGACAACATAGGAAACACAGTAGAGTAGAAGAGTACTCTTTTCTCAAAAGCAGAGTGTGTTTCTTGTAAGGCGAGCTAGCGTTTGTGTCCCAGCCCTAAATGAAGTTGAATCACATGCAGCTTCTGGTCCTGTGAGCAAGAGTTTTTTTCTGGTAAGAAGAGTCACTATTGCACTCCCTTTATCATACACAGGGCAAATAGCACTTGCGTCTGTTCCCAGCATGTACAGTGTATTGGCCTGAAGAGGATATACTGTTCTTGTCAGTTTCCTAAGCAGAGTTGAACTAGATATGGCCCGTGTGTGTAGGAAGCACAGTTCTTTTGTTCTGAGCAAGCTCACTGTTCTGGCCCTGGAGTAAACACAGTAGAGTAGAAAAGTGCTCTTTTCTCAAAAGCAGAGTGTGTTTCTTGTAAGGCGAGCTAGCGTTTGTGTCCCAGTCCTAAATGGAGTTGCATCACATGCAGCTTCTGGTCCTACGAGCAAGAGTTGTTTTCTGGTAAGAAGAGTCACTATTGTGCTATCATTGCCATACACAGTGCAAATAGCACTCGCGTCTGTTCCCAGCAAGTACAGTGTATTGGACAGAAGAAAATCTACTGTTCTTGTCAGTTTCCTAAGCAGAGTTGAACTAGATATGGCCCCTGTGTGTGAAGCACAGTTCTTTTGTTCTGAGCAAGCTCACTGTTCGGACCCTGTGGTAAACACAGTAGAGTAGAAGAGTGCTCTTTTTTCAAAAGCAGAGTGTGTTTCTTGTAAGGCTAGCTAGTGTTTGTTTCCCAGTCAGAAACGGAGTTGAATCCCATGCAGTTTCTTGTCCTACAACCAAGAGTTGTTTTCTGGTAAGAAGAGTCACTATTGAGCTCCCATTGCCATACACAGTGCAAATAGCACTCGCGTCTGCTCCCAGTATGTACATTGTATTGGACTGAAGAGGATCTACTGTTCTTGTCAGTTTCCTAAGCAGAGTTGAACTAGATATGGCCTGTGTGTGTAGGAAGCATAGTTCTTTTGTTCTGAGCAAGCTCACTGTTCGGACAACACAGGAAACACAGTAGAGTAGAAGAGTGCTCTTTTCTCAAAAGCCGAGGGTGTTTCTTGTAAGGCGAGCTAGGGTTTGTTTCCCAGTCCTAAATGGAGTTGAATCACATGCAGTTTTTGGTCCTACGAGCAAGAGTTGTTTTCTAGTAAGGAAAGTCACTATTGTGCTCCCTTTGCCATACACAGTGCAAATAGCACTGTCATCTGTTCCCAGCAAGTACAGTGTATTGGACTGAAGAGGAGCTACTATTCTTGTCAGTTTCCTAAGCACAGTTGACGTAGATATGGCCCCTGTGTGTAGGAAGCACAGTTCTTTTGTTCTGAGCAAGCTCTCTCTTCTGGCCCTATAGGAAACACAGCAGAGTAGAAGAGTGCTCTTTTCTCAAAAGCAGAGTGTGTTTCTTGTAAGGTGAGCTAGCGTTTGTTTCCCACTCCTAAATGGAGTTGATTCACATGCAGTTTCTGGTCCTACGAGCAAGAGTTGTTTTCTGGTAAGAAGAGTCACTATTACTCTCCCATTGTCATACACAGTGCAAACAGCACTGGCGTCTGTTCCCAGCAAGTACAGTGTATTGGACTGAAGAGGATCTACTGTTCTTGTCAGTTTCCTAAGCAGATTTGAACTAGATATGGCCCGTGTGTGAAGGAAGCACAGTTCTTTTGTTCTGAGCAAGCTCACTGTACTGGCACTATAGAAAACACAGCAGAGTAGAAGAGTGCTCTTTTCTCAAAAGCAGAGTGTGTTTCTTGTAAGGCGAGCTAACGTTTGTTTCCCAGTCCTAAATGGAGTTGAATCACATGCAGTTTTTGGTCCAATGAGCAAGAGTTGTTTTCTGGTAAGGAAAGTCACTATTGCGCTCCCATTTCCATACAAAGTGCAAATAGCACTCGCGTCTATTCCCTGCAAGTACAGTGTATTGGACTGAAGAGGAGCTACTGTTCTCGTCAGTTCCTAAGCAGAGTTGAACTAGATATGGCCCGGGTGTAGGAAGCACAGTTCTTTTGATCTGAGCAAGCTCACTGTTCTGGCCCTATGGGAAACACAGTAGAGTAGAAGAGTGCTCTTTTCTCAAAAGCAGAATGTGTTTCTTGTAAGGCGAGGTAGCATTTGTTTCCCAGTCCTAAATGGAGTTGAATCCCATGCAGTTTCTGGTCCTAAGAGCAAGAGTTGTTTTCTGGTAAGAAGAGACACTATTTTGCTCCCAATGTCATACACAGGGCAAATAGCACTGGCGTCTGTTCCCAGCATGTAGAGTGTATTGGACTGAAGAGGATCTACTGTTATTCTCAGTTTCCTAAGCAGAATTGAACTAGATATGGCCCGTGTGTGAAGGAAGCACAGTTCTTTTGTTCTGAGCAAGCTCACTGTACTGGCCCTATAGGAAACACAGCAGAGTAGAAGAGTGCTCTTTTGTCAAAAGCAGAGTGTGTTTCTTGTAAGGTGAGCTAGCGTTTGTTTCCCAGTCCTAAATGGAGTTGAATCACATGCAGTTTTTGGTCCTATGAGCAACAGTTGTTTTCTGGTAAGGAAAGTCACTATTGCGCTCCCATTTCCATACAAAGTGCAAATAGCACTCGCGTCTGTTCCCAGCAAGTACAGTGTATTGGACTGAAGGGGAGCTACTGTTCTCGTTAGTTTCCTAAGCAGAGTTGAACTAGATATGGCTCGTGCGTGTAGGACGCACAGTTCTTTTGTTCGGAGCAAGCTCACTGTTCTGGCCCTACGGGAAACACAGTAGAGTAGAAGAGTGCTCTTTTCTCAAAAGCAGAGTGTGTTTTTTGTAAGGCAAGCTAGCGTTTTTTTCCCAGTCCTAAATGGAGTTGAATCCCATGCAGTTTCTGGTCCTACGAGCAAGAGTTGTTTTCTGGTAAGAAGAGTCACTATTGCGCTTCCATTGCCATACACAGTGCAAATAGCACTCGCTTCTCTTCCCAGCAAGTACAGTGTATTGGACAGAATAGGAGATACTGTTCTTGTCAGTTTCCTAAGCAGAGTTGAACTAGATATGGCCCATGTGTAGGAAGCACAGTTCTTTTGTTCTGAGGAAGCTCACTGTTCTGGCCTTATAGGAAACACCGTAGAATAGAAGAGTGCTCTTTTCTCAAAAGCAGAGTGTGTTTCTTGTAAGGTGAACTAGCGTTTGTTTCCCAGTCCTAAATTGAGTTGAATCCCATGCAGTATCTGGTCCTACGAGCAAGAGTTGTTTTCTGGTAAGAAGAGTCACTATTGCTCTCCCATTGCCATACACAGTGCAAACAGCACTGGCGTCTGTTCCCAGCAAGTACAGTGTATTTGACTGAAGAGGATCTACTGTTCTTGTCAGTTATCTAAGCGGAATTGAACTAGATATGGCCCGTGTTTGAAGGAAGCACAGTTCTTTTGTTCTGAGCAAGCTCACTGTACTGGCACTATAGGAAACACAGCAGAGTAGAAGAGTGCTCTTTTCTCAAAAGCAGAGTGTGTTTCTAGTAAGGCGAGCTAGCATTTGTTTCCCAGTCCTAAATGGAGTTGAATCACATGCAGTTTTTGGTCCAATGACAAAGAGTTGTTTTCTGGTAAGGAAAGTCACTATTGCGCTCCCATTTCCATACAAAGTGCAAATAGCACTCGTGTCTGTTCTCAGCAAGTACAGTGCATTGGACTGAAGAGGAGCTACTGTTCTTGTCAGTTCCTAAGCAGAGTTGAACTAGATATGGCCCGTGTGTAGGAAGCACAGTTCTTTTGTTCTGAGCAAGCTCACTGTTCTGGCCCTTGGGAAACACAGTAGAGTAGAAGAGTGCTCTTTTCTCAAAAGCAGAGTGTGTTTCTTGTAAGGCGAGGTAGCGTTTGTTTCCCAGTCCTAAATGGAGTTGAATCCCATGCAGTTTCTGGTCCTATGAGCAAGAATTGTTTTCTGGTAAGAAGAGACATTATTGTGCTCCCATTGTCATACACAGGGCAAATAGCACTGGCGTCTGTTCCCAGCATGTAGAGTGTATTGGACTGAAGAGGAGCTACTGTTCTTGTCAGTTTCCTAAGCAGAATTGAACTGGATATGGCCATGTGTGTAGGAAGCACAGTTCTTTTGTTCTGAGCAAGCTTGCTGTACTGGTCCTATAGGAAACACAGGAGAATAGAAGAGTGCTCTTTTCTCAAAAGCAGAGTGTGTTTCTTGTAAGGCGAGCTAACGTTTGTTTCCTAGTCCTAAATGGACTTGAATCACATGCAGTTTTTAGTCCTATGAGCAAGAGTTTTTTTCTGATAAGGAAAGTCACTATTGCGCTCCCATTTCCATACAAAGTGCAAATAGCACTCGCGTCTGTTCCCAGGAAGTACAGTGCATTGGACTGAAGAGGAGCTACTGTTCTCGTCAGTTTCCTAATCAGAGTTGAACTAGATATGGCCCATGTGTGTAGGAAGCACAATTCTTTTGTTCTGAGCAAGCTCACTGTTCTGGCCATATAGGAAACACAGTAGAGTAGAAGAGTGCTCTTTTCTCAAAAGCAGAGTGTGTTTCTTGTAATGTGAGCTAGCGTTTGTTTCCCAGTCCTAAATGGAGTTGAATCACATGCAGTTTATGGTTCTACAAGCAAGAGTTGTTTTCTGGTAAGAAGAGACACTATTGCGCTCCCATTGCCATACACAGTGCAAGTAGCACTGGCGTCTGTTCCCAGCAAGTACAGTGTATTGGACTGAAGAGGAGATACTGTTCTTGTCAGTTTCCTAAGCAGAGTTGAACTAGGTATGGCCCATGTGTGTAGGAAGCACAGTTCGTTTTTTCTGAGCAAGCTCACTGTTCGGACTCCATAGGAAACACAGTAGAGTAGAAGATTGCTCTTTTCTCAAAAGCCGAGTGTGTTTCTTGTAAGGCGATCTAGTCTTTGTTTCCCAGTCCTAAATGGAGTTGAATCACATGCAGTTTCTGCTCCTATGAGCAAGAGTTGTTTTCTGGTAAGAAGACTCACTATTACTCTCCCATTGTCACACACAGTGCATACAGCACTGGCGTCTGTTCCCAGCAAGTACAGTGTATTGGACTGAAAAGGATCTACAGTTCTTGTCAGTTTCCTAAGCAGAATTGAACTAGATATGGCCCGTGTGTGAAGGAAGCACAGTTCTTATGTTCTGAGCAAGCTCACTGTACTGGCACTATAGGAAACACAGCAGAGTAGAAGAGTGCTCTTTTCTCAAAAGCAGAGTGTGTTTCTTGTAAGGCGAGCTAGCATTTGTTTCCCAGTCCTAAATGGAGTTGAATCCCATGCAGTTTTTGGTCCTACGAGCAAGAGTTGTTTTCTGGTAAGAAGAGACACTATTGTGCTCCCATTGTCATACACAGGACAAATAGCACTGGCGTCTGTTCCCAGCATGTAGAGTGTATTGGACTGAAGAGGAGATACTGTTCTTGTCAGTTTCCTAAGCAGAATTGAACTAGATATGGCCCGTGTGTGAAGGAAGCACAGTTCTTTTGTTCTGAGCAAGCTCACTGTTCTGGCCCTATGGGAAACACAGTAGAGTAGAAGAGTGCTCTTTTCTCAAAAGGAGAGTGTGTTTCTTTTAAGGCGAGCTAGCGTTTGTTTCCCAGTCCTAAATGGAGTTGAATCCCATGCAGTTTCTGGTCCTACGAGCAAGAGTTATTTTCTGGTAAGAAGAGACACTATTGTGCTCCCATTGTCATACACAGGGCAAATAGCACTGGCGTCTGTTCCCAGCATGTAGAGTGTATTGGACTGAAGAGGAGCTACTGTTCTTGCCAGTTTCCTAAGCAGAATTGAACTGGATATGGCCAAGTGTGTAGGAAGCACAGTTCTTTTGTTCTGAGCAAGCTCGCTGTACTGGCCCTATAGGAAACACAGTAGAGGAGAAGAGTGCTCTTTTCTCAAAAGGAGAGTGTGTTTCTTGTAAGGCGAGCTAGCGTTTGTTTCCCAGTCCTAAATGGAGTTAAATCACATGCAGTTTTTGGTCCTACGAGCAAGAGTTGTTTTCTTGTGAGGAAAGTCACTATTGAGCTCCCATTGCCATACACAGTGCAAATAGCACTAGCGTATGTTCCCAGCAAGTACAGTGTATTGGACTGAAGAGGAGCTACTGTTCTTGTCAGTTTCCTAAGCAGAGTTGAACTAGATATGGCCCGTGTGTGTAGGAAGCACAGTTCTTTTGTTCTGAGCAAGCTCACTGTTCAGAACACATAGGAAAAAAAGTAGAGTAGAAGAGTGCTCTTTTCTCAAAATCAGAGTGTGTTTCTTGTAAGGCGAGTTAGTGTTTGATTCCCAGTCAGAAATGGAGTTGAATCCCATGCAGTTTCTGGTCCTACGAACAAGATTTGTTTTCTGGTAAGAAGAGTCACTGTTTTGCTCCCATTGCCATACACAGTGCAAATAGCACACGCGTCTGTTCTCAGCAAGTACAGTGTACTGGACTGAAGAGGAGCTACTGTTCTTGCCAGTTTCCTTAGTGAAATTGAACTAGATATGGCCGTGTGTGTAGGAAGCACAGGTCTTTTGTTCTGAGCAAGCTCACTGTTCTGGCCACATAAGAAACACAGTAGAGTAGAAGAGTGCTCTTTTCTCAAAAGCAGAGTGTGTTTCTCGTAAGGCAAGCTAGCGTTTATTTCCCAGTTCTAAATGGAGTTGAATCACGTGCAGTTTTCGGTCCTACGAGCAAGAGTTGTTTTCTGGTAAGAAGAGTCACTGTTGCGGTCCCATTGTCATACACAGTGCAAATAGCACTGGCATCTGTTCCCAGCATGTACAGTGTATTGGACTGAAGAGGATCTACTGTTCTTGTCAGTTTCCTAAGCAGAGTTGAAGAAGATATGGCCCGTGTGTGTAGGAAGCACAGTTCTTTTTTTCTGAGAAAGCTTACTGTTCGACCCCATAGGAAACACAGTTGAGTAGAAGAGTGCTCTTTTCTCAGAAGCAGAGTGTGTTTCTTGTTAGGCGAGCTAATGTTTGTTTCTCAGTCAGAAATTGAGTTGATTCCCTTGCAGTTTCTGGTCCTACGAGCAAGAGTTGTTTTCTGGTAAGAAGAGTCACTATTGCGCTCCCATTGTCATACACAGTGCAAATAGCACTCGCGTCTGTTCTAAGCAAGTACAGTGTATTGGACTAAAGAGGATCTTCTGTTCTTGTCAGTTTCCTAAGCAGAGTTGAACTAGATATGGCCCTGGTGTGTAGGAAGCACAGTTCTTTTGTTCTGAGCAAGCTCACTGTTCGGACCCCATAGGAAACACAGTAGAGTAGAAGAGTGCCCTTTTCTCAAAAGCAGAGTGTGTTTCTTGTAAGGCGAGCTAGCATTTGTTTCCCAGTCCTAAATGGAGTTGAATCACATGCAGTTTTTGTTCTTACGAGCAAGAGTTGTTTTCTGGTGAGGAAAGTCACTATAGCGCTCCCATTGCCATACACAGTGCAAATAGCACTCGCGTCTCTTCCCAGCAATACAGTGTATTGGACTGAAGAGAAGCTACTGTTATTGTCAATTTCCTAAGCATAGTTGAACTAGATATGGCCCCTGTGTGTAGGAAGCACAGTTCTTTTGTTCTGAGCAAGCTCACTGTTCTGAACCCATGGGAAACACAGTAGAGTAGAGGAGTGCTCTTTTCTCAAAAGCAGAGTGTGTTTCTTGTAAGGCAAGCTAACATTTGTTTCCCAGTCCTAAATAAAGTTGAGTCACTTGCAGTTTTTGGTCCTACGAGCAAGAATTGTTTTATGATAAGAATTGTTACTATTGCACTCCCATTGTCATACACAGGGCAAATAGCACTGGTGTCGGTTCCCAGCATGTACAGTGTATTGGGTGTATTGGACAGAAAAGTATCTACTGTTCTTGTCAGTTTCCTAAGCAGAATTGATCTAGATATGGCCGTGTGTGTAGGAAGCACAGTTCTTTTGTTCTGAGCAAGCTCACTGTTCTGGCCACATAGGAAACACAGTAGAGTAGAAGAGTGCTCTTTTCTCAAAAGCAGAGTGTGTTTCTTGTAAGGCGAGGTAGCGTTTGTTTCCCAGTCCTAAATGGAGTTGAATCCCATGCAGTTTCTGGTCCTACGAGCAAGAGTTGTTTTCTGGTAAGAAGAGACACTATTGTGCTCCCATTGTCATACACAGGGCAAATAGCACTGGCGTCTGTTCCCAGCATGTAGAGTGTATTGGACTGAAGAGGAGCTACTGTTCTTGTCAGTTTCCTAAGCAGAATTGAACTGGATATGGCCATGTGTGTAGGAAGCACATTTCTTTTGTTCTGAGCAAGCTTGCTGTACTGGGCATATAGGAAACACAGGAGAATAGAAGAGTGCTCTTTTCTCAAAAGCCGAGTGTGTTTCTTGTAAGGCGAGCTAGCGTTTGTTTCCCAGTCCTAAATGGAGTTGAATCACATGCAGTTTCTGGTCCTACGAGCAAAAGTTGTTTTCTGGTAAGAAGAGTCACTATTACTCTCCCATTGTCATACACAGTGCAAAGAGCACTGGCGTCTGTTCCCAGCAAGTACAGTGTATTGGCCTGAAGAGGATCTACTGTTCTTGTCAGTTTCCTAAGCAGAATTGAACTAGATATGGCCCGTGTGTGAAGAAGCACAGTTCTTTTGTTCTGAGCAAGCTCACTGTACTGGCACTATAGGAAACACAGCAGAGTAGAAGTGTGCTCTTTTCTCTAAAGCAGAGTGTGTTTCTTGTAAGGCGAGCTAGCGTTTGTTTCCCAGTCCTAAATGGAGTTGAATCTCATGCAGTTTTTGGTCCAATGAGCAAGAGATGTTTTCTGGTAAGGAAAGTCACTATTGAGCTCCCATTTGCATACAAAGTGCAAATAGCACTCGCGTCTATTCCCAACAAGTACAGTGTATTGGACTGAAGAAGAGCTACTGTTCTCGTCAGTTCCTAAGCAGAGTTGAACTAGATATGGCCCGTGTGTGTAGGAAGCACAGTTCTTTTGTTCTGAGCAAGCTCACTGTTCTGGCCCTATGGGAAACACAGTAGAGTAGAAGAGTGCTCTTTTCTCAAAAGCAGAGTGTGTTTCTTGTAAGGCGAGGTAGCGTTTGTTTCCCAGTCCTAAATGGAGTTGAATCCCATGCAGTTTCTGGTCCTATGAGCAAGAGTTTTTTTTCTGGTAAGAAGAGACACTATTGTGCTCCCATTTTCATACACAGGGCAAATAGCACTGGCGTCTGTTATCAGCATGTAGAGTGTATTGGACTGAAGAGGAGCTATTGTTCTTTTCAATTTCCTAAGCAGAATTGAACTGGATATGGCCGTGTGTGTAGGAAGCACAGTTCTTTTGTTCTGAGCAAGCTCACTGTTCTGGCCACATAGGAAACACAGTAGAGTAGAAGAGTGCTCTTTTCTCAAAAGCAGAGTGTGCTTCTTGTAAGGCGAGGTAGCGTTTGTTTCCCAGTCCTAAATGGAGTTGAATCCCATGCAGTTTCTGGTCCTACGAGCAAGAGTTGTTTTCTGGTAAGAAGAGACACTATTGTGCTCCCATTGTCATACACAGGGCAAATAGCACTGGCGTCTGTTCCCAGCATGTAGAGTGTATTGGACTGAAGAGGAGCTACTGTTCTTGTCAGTTTCCTAAGCAGAATTGAACTGGATATGGCCATGTGTGTAGGAAGCACATTTCTTTTGTTCTGAGCAAGCTTGCTGTACTGGCCATATAGGTAACACAGGAGAATAGAAGAGTGCTCTTTTCTCAAAAGCCGAGTGTGTTTCTTGTAAGGCGAGCTAGCGTTTGTTTCCCAGTCCTAAATGGAGTTGAATCACATGCAGTTTCTGGTCCTACGAGCAAAAGTTGTTTTCTGGTAAGAAGAGTCACTATTACTCTCCCATTGTCATACACAGTGCAAAGAGCACTGGCGTCTGTTCCCAGCAAGTACAGTGTATTGGCCTGAAGAGGATCTACTGTTCTTGTCAGTTTCCTAAGCAGAATTGAACTAGATATGGCCCGTGTGTGAAGAAGCACAGTTCTTTTGTTCTGAGCAAGCTCACTGTACTGGCACTATAGGAAACACAGCAGAGTAGAAGTGTGCTCTTTTCTCTAAAGCAGAGTGTGTTTCTTGTAAGGCGAGCTAGCGTTTGTTTCCCAGTCCTAAATGGAGTTGAATCTCATGCAGTTTTTGGTCCAATGAGCAAGAGATGTTTTCTGGTAAGGAAAGTCACTATTGCGCTCCCATTTGCATACAAAGTGCAAATAGCACTCGCGTCTATTCCCAACAAGTACAGTGTATTGGACTGAAGAAGAGCTACTGTTCTCGTCAGTTCCTAAGCAGAGTTGAACTAGATATGGCCCGTGTGTGTAGGAAGCACAGTTCTTTTGTTCTGAGCAAGCTCACTGTTCTGGCCCTATGGGAAACACAGTAGAGTAGAAGAGTGCTCTTTTCTCAAAAGCAGAGTGTGTTTCTTGTAAGGCGAGGTAGCGTTTGTTTCCCAGTCCTAAATGGAGTTGAATCCCATGCAGTTTCTGGTCCTATGAGCAAGAGTTTTTTTTCTGGTAAGAAGAGACACTATTGTGCTCCCATTTTCATACACAGGGCAAATAGCACTGGCGTCTGTTATCAGCATGTAGAGTGTATTGGACTGAAGAGGAGCTATTGTTCTTTTCAATTTCCTAAGCAGAATTGAACTGGATATGGCCATGTGTGAAGGAAGCACAGTTCTTTTGTTCTGAGCAAGCTCACTGTTCGGACCCAATAGGAAACACAGTAGAGTAGAAGAGTGCTCTTTTCTCAAAAGGAGAGTGTGTTTCTGGTAAGGCGTGCTAGCGTTTGTTTCCCAGTCCTAAATGGAGTTGAATCACATGCAGTTTTTGGTCCTACGTGCAAGAGTTGTTTTCTGGTGAGGAAAGTCACTATTGTGCTCCCATTGCCATACACAGTACAAATAGCACTCGCGTCTGTTCCCAGCAAGTACAGTGTATTGGACTGAAGAGGAGCTACTGTTCTGGTCAGTTTCCTAAGCAGAGTTGAACTAGATATGGCCCGTGTGTGTAGGAAGCACAGTTCTTTTGTACTGAGCAAGCTCACTGTTCGGACACCATAGGAAACACAGTAGAATAGAAGTGTGCCCTTTTCTCAAAAGCAGAGCGTGTTTCTTGTAAGGCGAGATAGCGTTTGTTTCCCAGTCCTAAGTGGAGTTGAATCACATGCAGTTTCTGGTCCTACGAGCAAGAGTTGTTTTCTGGTAAGGAGAGACACTATTGTGCTCCAATTGCTGTACACAGTGCAAATAGCACTGGCGTCTGTTCCCAGCAAGTACAGTGTATTGTACTGAAGATGATCTACTGTTCTTGTCAGTTTCATAAGCAGAATTGAACTAGATATGGCCCGTGTGTGAAGGAAGCACAGTTCTTTTGTTCTGAGCAAGCTCACTGTACTGGCCATATAGGAAACACAGGAGAATAGAAGAGTGCTCTTTTCTCAAAAGCAGAGTGTGTTTCTTGTAAGGCGAGCTAACGTTTGTTTCCCAGTCCTAAATGGAGTTGAATCACATGCAGTTTTTGGTCCTACGAGCAAGAGTTTTTTTCTGGTAAGGAAAGTCACTATTGCGCTCCCATTTCCATACAAAGTGCAAATAGCACTCGCGTCTATTCCCAGCAAGTACAGTGTATTGGACTGAAGAGGAGCTACTGTTCTCGTCAGTTCCTAAGCAGAGTTGAACTAGATATGGCCCCGGTGTGTAGGAAGCACAGTTCTTTTGTAATGAGCAAGCTCACTGTTCTGGCCCTATGGGAAACACAGTAGAGTAGAAGAGTGCTCTTTTCTCAAAAGCAGAGTGTGTTTCTTGTAAGGCGAGGTAGCGTTTGTTTCCCAGTCTTAAATGGAGTTGAATCCCATGCAGTTTCTGTTCCTACGAGCAAGAGTTGTTTTCTGGTAAGAAGAGACACTATTGTGCTCCCATTGTCATACACAGGGCAAATAGCACTGGCGTCTGTTCCCAGCGTGTAGAGTGTATTGGACTGTAGAGGAGCTACTGTTCTTGTCAGTTTCCTAAGCAGAATTGAACTTGATATGGCCCGTGTGTGAAGGAAGCACAGTTCTTTTGTTCTGAGCAAGCTCACTGTACTGTCCCTATAGGAAACACAGCAGAGTAGAAGAGTGCTCTTTTCTCAAAAGCAGACTGTGTTTCTTGTAAGGTGAGCTAGCGTTTGTTTCCCAGTCCTAAATGGAGTTGAATCACATGCAGTTTTTAATCCTATGAGCAAGAGTTGTTTTCTGGTTAGGAAAGTCACTATTGCGCTCCCATTTCCATACAAAGTGCAAACAGCACTCGCGTCTGTTCCCAGCAAGTACAGTGTATTGGACTGAAGGGGAGCTAGTGATCTCGTCAGTTTACTAAGCAGAGTTGAACTAGATATGGCTCGTGTGTGTAGGAAGCACAGTTCTTTTGTTCGGAGCAAGCTCACTGTTCTGGCCCTACGGGAAACACAGTAGAGTAGAAGAGTGCTCTTTTCTCAAAAGCAGAGTGTGTTTTTTGTAAGGCGAGCTAGCGTTTTTTTCCCAGTCCTAAATGGAGTTGAATCCCATGCAGTTTCTGGTCCTATGAGCAAGAGTTTTTTTTCTGGTAAGAAGAGACATTATTGTGCTCCCATTGTCATACACAGGGCAAATAGCACTGGCGTCTGTTATCAGCATGTAGAGTGTATTGGACTGAAGAGGAGCTACTGTTCTTTTCAATTTCCTAAGCAGAATTGAACTGGATATGGCCATGTGTGAAGGAAGCACAGTTCTTTTGTTCTGAGCAAGCTCGCTGTACTGGCCCTATAGGAAACACAGTAGAGTAGAAGAGTGCTCTTTTCTCAAAAGGAGAGTGTGTTTCTGGTAAGGCGTGCTAGCGTTTGTTTCCCAGTCCTAAATGGAGTTGAATCACATGCAGTTTTTGGTCCTACGTGCAAGAGTTGTTTTCTGGTGAGGAAAGTCACTATTGCGCTCCCATTGCCATACACAGTACAAATAGCACTCGCGTCTGTTCCCAGCAAGTACAGTGTATTGGACTGAAGAGGAGCTACTGTTCTGGTCAGTTTCCTAAGCAGAGTTGAACTAGATATGGCCCGTGTGTGTAGGAAGCACAGTTCTTTTGTACTGAGCAAGCTTACTGTTCGGACACCATAGGAAACACAGTAGAGTAGAAGTGTGCCCTTTTCTCAAAAGCAGAGCGTGTTTCTTGTAAGGCGAGATAGCGTTTGTTTCCCAGTCCTAAGTGGAGTTGAATCACATGCAGTTTCTGGTCCTACGAGCAAGAGTTGTTTTCTGGTAAGGAGAGACACTATTGTGCTCCAATTGCTGTACACAGTGCAAATAGCACTGGCGTCTGTTCCCAGCAAGTACAGTGTATTGTACTGAAGATGATCTACTGTTCTTGTCAGTTTCATAAGCAGAATTGAACTAGATATGGCCCGTGTGTGAAGGAAGCACAGTTCTTTTGTTCTGAGCAAGCTCACTGTACTGGCCATATAGGAAACACAGGAGAATAGAAGAGTGCTCTTTTCTCAAAAGCAGAGTGTGTTTCTTGTAAGGCGAGCTAACGTTTGTTTCCCAGTCCTAAATGGAGTTGAATCACATGCAGTTTTTGGTCCTACGAGCAAGAGTTTTTTTCTGGTAAGGAAAGTCACTATTGCGCTCCCATTTCCATACAAAGTGCAAATAGCACTCGCGTCTATTCCCAGCAAGTACAGTGTATTGGACTGAAGAGGAGCTACTGTTCTCGTCAGTTCCTAAGCAGAGTTGAACTAGATATGGCCCCGGTGTGTAGGAAGCACAGTTCTTTTGTAATGAGCAAGCTCACTGTTCTGGCCCTATGGGAAACACAGTAGAGTAGAAGAGTGCTCTTTTCTCAAAAGCAGAGTGTGTTTCTTGTAAGGCGAGGTAGCGTTTGTTTCCCAGTCTTAAATGGAGTTGAATCCCATGCAGTTTCTGTTCCTACGAGCAAGAGTTGTTTTCTGGTAAGAAGAGACACTATTGTGCTCCCATTGTCATACACAGGGCAAATAGCACTGGCGTCTGTTCCCAGCGTGTAGAGTGTATTGGACTGTAGAGGAGCTACTGTTCTTGTCAGTTTCCTAAGCAGAATTGAACTAGATATGGCCCGTGTGTGAAGGAAGCACAGTTCTTTTGTTCTGAGCAAGCTCACTGTACTGTCCCTATAGGAAACACAGCAGAGTAGAAGAGTGCTCTTATCTCAAAAGCAGACTGTGTTTCTTGTAAGGTGAGCTAGCGTTTGTTTCCCAGTCCTAAATGGAGTTGAATCACATGCAGTTTTTGGTCCTATGAGCAAGAGTTGTTTTCTGGTTAGGAAAGTCACTATTGCGCTCCCATTTCCATACAAAGTGCAAACAGCACTCGCGTCTGTTCCCAGCAAGTACAGTGTATTGGACTGAAGGGGAGCTAGTGATCTCGTCAGTTTACTAAGCAGAGTTGAACTAGATATGGCTCGTGTGTGTAGGAAGCACAGTTCTTTTGTTCGGAGCAAGCTCACTGTTCTGGCCCTACGGGAAACACAGTAGAGTAGAAGAGTGCTCTTTTCTCAAAAGCAGAGTGTGTTTTTTGTAAGGCGAGCTAGCGTTTTTTTCCCAGTCCTAAATGGAGTTGAATCCCATGCAGTTTCTGGTCCTATGAGCAAGAGTTTTTTTTCTGGTAAGAAGAGACACTATTGTGCTCCCATTGTCATACACAGGGCAAATAGCACTGGCGTCTGTTATCAGCATGTAGAGTGTATTGGACTGAAGAGGAGCTACTGTTCTTTTCAATTTCCTAAGGAGAATTGAACTGGATATGGCCATGTGTGAAGGAAGCACAGTTCTTTTGTTCTGAGCAAGCTCGCTGTACTGGCCCTATAGGAAACACAGTAGAGTAGAAGAGTGCTCTTTTCTCAAAAGGAGAGTGTGTTTCTGGAAAGGCGTGCTAGCGTTTGTTTCCCAGTCCTAAATGGAGTTGAATCACATGCAGTTTTTGGTCCTACGTGCAAGAGTTGTTTTCTGGTGAGGAAAGTCACTATTGCGCTCCCATTGCCATACACAGTACAAATAGCACTCGCGTCTGTTCCCAGCAAGTACAGTGTATTGGACTGAAGAGGAGCTACTGTTCTTGTCAGTTTCCTAAGCAGAGTTGAACTAGATATGGCCCGTGTGTGTAGGAAGCACAGTTCTTTTGTACTGAGCAAGCTCACTGTTCGGACACCATAGGAAACACAGTAGAGTAGAAGTGTGCCCTTTTCTCAAAAGCAGAGCGTGTTTCTTGTAAGGCGAGATAGCGTTTGTTTCCCAGTCCTATGTGGAGTTGAATCACATGCAGTTTCTGGTCCTACGAGCAAGAGTTGTTTTCTGGTAAGGAGAGACACTATTGTGCTCCAATTGCTGTACACAGTGCAAATAGCACTGGCGTCTGTTCCCAGCAAGTACAGTGTATTGTACTGAAGATGATCTACTGTTCTTGTCAGTTTCATAAGCAGAATTGAACTAGATATGGCCCGTGTGTGAAGGAAGCACAGTTCTTTTGTTCTGAGCAATCTCACTGTACTGGCCATATAGGAAACACAGGAGAATAGAAGAGTGCTCTTTTCTCAAAAGCAGAGTGTGTTTCTTGTAAGGCGAGCTAACGTTTGTTTCCCAGTCCTAAATGCAGTTGAATCACATGCAGTTTTTGGTCCTACGAGCAAGAGTTTTTTTCTGGTAAGGAAAGTCACTATTGCGCTCCCATTTCCATACAAAGTGCAAATAGCACTCGCGTCTATTCCCAGCAAGTACAGTGTATTGGACTGAAGAGGAGCTACTGTTCTCGTCAGTTCCTAAGCAGAGTTGAACTAGATATGGCCCCGGTGTGTAGGAAGCACAGTTCTTTTGTAATGAGCAAGCTCACTGTTCTGGCCCTATGGGAAACACAGTAGAGTAGAAGAGTGCTCTTTTCTCAAAAGCAGAGTGTGTTTCTTGTAAGGCGAGGTAGCGTTTGTTTCCCAGTCTTAAATGGAGTTGAATCCCATGCAGTTTCTGTTCCTACGAGCAAGAGTTGTTTTCTGGTAAGAAGAGACACTATTGTGCTCCCATTGTCATACACAGGGCAAATAGCACTGGCGTCTGTTCCCAGCGTGTAGAGTGTATTGGACTGTAGAGGAGCTACTGTTCTTGTCAGTTTCCTAAGCAGAATTGAACTAGATATGGCCCGTGTGTGAAGGAAGCACAGTTCTTTTGTTCTGAGCAAGCTCACTGTACTGTCCCTATAGGAAACACAGCAGAGTAGAAGAGTGCTCTTTTCTCAAAAGCAGACTGTGTTTCTTGTAAGGTGAGCTAGCGTTTGTTTCCCAGTCCTAAATGGAGTTGAATCACATGCAGTTTTTGGTCCTATGAGCAAGAGTTGTTTTCTGGTTAGGAAAGTCACTATTGCGCTCCCATTTCCATACAAAGTGCAAACAGCACTCGCGTCTGTTCCCAGCAAGTACAGTGTATTGGACTGAAGGGGAGCTAGTGATCTCGTCAGTTTACTAAGCAGAGTTGAACTAGATATGGCTCGTGTGTGTAGGAAGCACAGTTCTTTTGTTCGGAGCAAGCTCACTGTTCTGGCCCTACGGGAAACACAGTAGAGTAGAAGAGTGCTCATTTCTCAAAAGCAGAGTGTGTTTTTTGTAAGGCGAGCTAGCGTTTTTTTCCCAGTCCTAAATGGAGTTGAATCCCATGCAGTTTCTGGTCTTACGAGCAAGAGTTGTTTTCTGGTAAGAAGAGTCACTATTGCGCTTCCATTGCCATACACAGTGCAAATAGCACTCACTTCTCTTCCCAGCAAGTACAGTGTATTGGACAGAATAGAAGATACTGTTCTTGTCAGTTTCCTAAGCAGAGTTGAACTAGATATGGCCCGTGTGTGTAGGAAGCACAGTTCTTTTGTTCTGAGCAAGCTCACTGTTCGGAACACTTAGGGAACACAGTAGAGTAGAAGAGTGCTCTTTTCTCAAAAGCAGATTGTGTTTCTTGTAAGGCGAGATAGCGTTTGTTTCAGAGTCCTAAATGGAGTTGAATCCCATGCAGTTTCTGGTCTTACGAGCAAGAGTTGTTTTCTGGTAAGAAGAGTCACTGTTGCAGTCCCATTGTCATACACAGTGCAAATAGCCCTGGCATCTGTTCCCAGCCTGTACAGTGTATTGGACTGAAGAGGATCTACTGTTTTTTCAGTTTCCTAAGCAGAGTTGAACTAGATATGGCCCGTGCATGTAGGAAGCACAGTTCTTTTTTTCTGAGCAGGCTCACTGTTCTGGCCATATAAGAAATACAGTAGAGTAGAAGAGTGCTCTTTTCTCAAAAGCAGAATGTGTTTCTTGTAAGGCAAGCTAGCGTTTATTTCCCAGTTCTAAATGGAGTTGAATCACATGCAGTTACTGGTTCTAAAAGCAAGACTTGTTTTCTGGTAAGAAGAGTCACTATTGTGCTCCCATTGTCATACACAGGGCAAATAGCACTGGCGTATGTTCCCAGCATGTACAGTGTATTGGACTGAAGAGGATCTACTGTTGTTGTCAGTTTCCTAAGCAGAATTCAACTAGATATGGACGTGTGTAGGAAGCACAGTTCTTTTGTTCTGAGCAAGCTCACTGTTTGGACCCCGTAGGAAACACAGTAGAGTAGAAGAGTGCTCTTTTCTCAAAAGCAGAGTGTGTTTCTTGTAAGGCGAGCTAGCATTTGTTTCCCAGTCCTAAATGGAGTTGAATCACATGCAGTTTCTGGTCCTATGAGCAAGAGTTGGTTTCTGGTAAGAAGAGTCACTATTGTGCTGCCATTGCCATACACAAGACAAATAGCTATGGCGTCTGTTCCTAGCAATTACAGTGTATTGGACTGAAGAGGACCTACTGTTCTTGTCAGGTTTATAAGCAGATTTGAACTAGATATGGCCGTGTGTGTAGGAAGCACAGTTTTTTTGTTCTGAGCAAGCTCACTGTTCGGACCCCAAAGGAAACACAGTAGAGTAGAAGAGTGCTCTTTTCTCTAAAGCAGAGTGTGTTTCTTGTAAGGCGAGCTAGCATTTGTTTCCCAGTCCTAAACGGAGTTGAATCACATGCAGTTTCTGATCCTACGAGCAAGAGTTGATTTCTGGTTAGGAAAGTCACTATTGCGCTCCCTTTGCCATACACAGTGCAAATAGCACTCCCGTCTGTTCCCAGCAAGTATAGTGCTTTGGACTGAAGAGGATCTACTATTCTTGTCAGTTTCCTAAGCAGAGTTGAACTACATATGGCCCGTGTGTGTAGGAAGCACAGTTCTTTTGTTCTGAGCAAGCTCACTGTTCTGGCCCTATAGGAAACACAGAAGAGTAGAAGAGTGCAATTTTCTCAAAAGCAGAGTGTGTTTCTTGTAAGGCGAGCTAGTGTTTGTTTCCTAGTCCTAAATGGAGTTGAATCACATGCAGTTACTGGTCCTACGAGCAAGACTTGTTTTCTGGTAAGAAGAGTCACTATTGTGCTCCCATTGTCATACACAGGGCAAATAGCACTGGCGTATGTTCCCAGCATGTACAGTGTATGGGACTGAAGAGGATCTACTGTTGTTGTCAGTTTCCTAAGCAGAATTCAACTAGATATGGCCGTGTGTGTAGGAAGCACAGTTCTTTTGTTCTGAGCAAGCTCACTGTTTGGACCCCGTAGGAAACACAGTAGAGTAGAAGAGTGCTCTTTCCTCAAAAGCAGAGTGTGTTTCTTGTACGGCGAGCTAGCGTTTGTTTCCCAGTCCTAAATGGAGTTGAATCCCATGCAGTTTCTGGTCCTATGAGCAAGAGTTGTTTTCTGGTAAGGAAAGTCACTATTGCGTTCCCATTGCCATACACAGTGCAAATAGCACTCGCCTCTGTTCCCAGCAAGTACAGTGTATCAGACAGAGGAGGAGCTACTGGTCTTGTCAGTTTCCTAAGTAGAGTTGATTGAGATATGGCCCGTGTGTCTAGGAAGCACATTTCTTATGTTCTGAGCAAGCTCATTGTTCTGGCACTATAGGAAACACAGTAGAGTAGAAGAGTGCTCTTTTCTCTAAAGCAGAGTGTGTTTCTTGTAAGGCGAGCTCGCATTTGTTTCCCAGTCCTAAATGGAGTTGAATCACATGCAGTTTCTGGTCCTACGAGCAAGGGTTGTTTTCTGTTAAGGAAAGTCACTATTGCGTTCCCATTGCCATACACAGTGCAAATAGCACTCTCGTCTGTTCCCAGCAAGTACAGTGTATTGGACTGAAGAGGAGCTACTGTTCTTGTCAGTTTCTTAAGCAGAGTTGAACGAGATATGGCCTGTGTGTGTAGGAAGCACAGTTCTCTTGTTCTGAGCAAGCTCACTGTTCTGGCCCTATAGGAAACACAGTAGAGTAGAAGAGTGCTCTTTTCTCTAAAGCAGAGTGTGTTTCTTGTAAGGCAAGCTAGCATTTGTTTCCTAGTCCTAAATGGAGTTGAATCACATGCAGTTTCTGGTCCTACGAGCAAGAGTTGTATTCTGGGAAAGAAAGTCACTATTGCACTCCCATTGCCATACACATTACTAATAGCACTCGCGTATGTTCCCAGCAAGTACAGTGTATTGGACTGAATAGGAGCTACTGTTCTTGTCAATTTCCTAAGCAGAGTTGAACTAAATAGGGTCCGTGTGTGTAGGAAGCACAGTTTTTTGTTATGAGCATGCTCACTGTTTGGACCCCATAGGAAACACAGTAGAGTAAAAGAGTGCTTTTTTCTCAAAAGCAGAGTGTGTTTCTTGTAAGGCGAGCTATCGTTTGTTTCCCAGTCCTAAATGGAGTTGAATCACATGCAGTTTCTGGTCCTATGAGCAAGAGTTGTTTTCTGGTAAGAAGAGTCACTATTGTGCTGCCATTGCCATACACAGGACAAATAGCAATGGCGTCTGTTCCTAGCAAGTACAGTGTATTGGACTGAAGAGGACCTACTGTTCTTGTCAGGTTTATAAGCAGATTTGAACTAGATATGGCCGTGTGTGTAGGAAGCACAGTTTTTTTGTTCTGAGCAAGCTCACTGTTCGGACTCCATTGGAAACACAGTAGAGTAGAAGAGTGCTCTTTTCTCTAAAGCAGAGTGTGTTTCTTGTAAGGCGAGCTAGCATTTGTTTCCCAGTCCTAAATGGAGTTGAATCACATGCAGTTTCTGATCCTACGAGCAAGAGTTGTTTTCTGGTAATGAAAGTCACTATTGCGCTCCCATTGCCATACACAGTGCAAATAGCACTGGCGTCTGTTCCCAGCAAGTACAGTGTATTGGACTGAATAGGACCTACTGTTCTTGTCAATTTCCTAAGCAGAGTTGAACTATATATGGCCCGTGTGTGGAGGAAGCACAGTTCTTTTGTTCTGAGCAAGCTCACTGTTTTGGCCCTATAGGAAACACAGTAGAGTAGAACAGTGGTCTTTTCTCAAGAGCAGAGTGTGTTTCTTGTAAGGCAAGCTCGCGTTTGTTTCCCAGTACTAAATGGAGTTGAATCCCATGCAGGTTCTGGTCCTATGAGCAAGAGTTGTTTTCTGGTAAGAAGAGTCACTATTGTGCTCCCATTGTCATACACAGGGCAAATAGCACTGGCGTGTGTTCCCAGCATGTACAGTGTATTGGACTGAAGAGGATCTACTGCTGTTGTTCAGTTTCCTAAGCAGAATTGAACTAGATATGGCCGTGTGTGTAGGAAGCACAGTTCTTTTGTTCTGAGCAAGCTCACTGTTCGGACCCCGTAGGAAACACAGTAGAGTAGAAGAGTGCTGTTTTCTCAAAAGCAGAGTGTGTTGCTTGTAAGGCGAGCTAGCGTTTGTTTCCCAGTCCTAAATGGAGTTGAATCCCATACAATTTCTGGTCCTACGAGCAAGAGTTGTTTTCTGGTAAGGAAAGTCACTATTGCGTTCCCATTGCCATCCACAGTGCAAATAGCACTCGTGTCTGTTCCCAGCAAGTACAGTGTATCGGACTGAGGAGGAGCTACTGTTCTTGTCAGTTTCCTAAGCAGAGTTGAACGAGATATGGCCCGTGTGTCTAGGAAGCACAGTTCTTATGTTCTGAGCAAGCTCACTGTTCTGGCCCTATAGGAAACACAGTATAGTAGAAGAGTGCTCTTTTCTCAAAAGCAGAGTGTGTTTCTTGTAAGGCAAGCTAGCGTTTGTTTCCCAGTCCTAAATGGAGTTGAATCACATGCAGTTTCTGGTCGTACGAGCAAAAGTTGTTTTGTGGTAAGAAGAGTCACTATTATGCTACAATTGCCATACACAGTGCAAATAGCACTCGCGTCTGTTCCCAGCATGTACGTGTATTGGACTGAAGAGGAGCTACTGTTCTTGTCAGTTTCCTAAGCAGATTTGAACTAGATATGGTCTGTGTCTGTAGGAAGCACAGTTCTTTTGTTCTGAGCAAGCTCACTGTTCGGACCCCATAGGAAACACAGTAGAGTAGAACAGTGCTCTTTTTCTCAAAAGCAGAGTGTGTTTCTTGTAAGGCGATCTAGCATTTGTTTCCTAGTCCTAAATTGAGTTGAATCACATGCAGTTTCTGGTCCTACGAGCAAGAGTTGTTTTCTTGTAAGGAAAGTCACTATTGTGCTCCCATTGCCATACATATTACAAATAGCACTCACGTCTGTTCCCAGCAATTACAGTGTATCGGACTGAAGAGTAGCTACTGTTCTTGTCAGTTTCCTAAGCAGAGTTGAACTAGATATATCCCGTGTGAAGGAAGCACAGTTCTTTTGTTCTGAGCAAGCTCACTGTTCTAGCCCTATATGAAACACAGTAGAGTAGAAGAGTGCTCTTTTCTCAAAATCAGAGTGTGTTTCTCGTAAGGCGAGCTAGCGTTTGTTTCCTAGTCCTAAATGGAGTTGAATCACATGCAGTTTCTGTTCCTACGAGCAAGGGTTGTTTTCTGGTAAGGAAAGTCACTATTGTGCTCCCATTGCCATTCACAGTGCAAATAGCACTCGCGTCTGTTCCAGCAAGTACAGTGTATTGGACTGAAGAGGAGCTACTGTTGTTGTCAGTTTCCTAAGCAGAGTTGAACTAGATATGGCCTGTGTGTGTAGGAAGCACAGTTCTCTTGTTCTGAGCAAGCTCATTGTTCTGGCACTATAGGAAACACAGTAGAGTAGAAGAGTGCTCTTTTCTCTAAAGCAGAGTGTGTTTCTTGTAAGGCGAGCTCGTGTTTGTTTCCTAGTCCTAAATGGAGTTGAATCCCATGCAGTTTCTGGTCCTACGAACAAGAGTTGTTTTCTGGGAAAGAAAGTCACTATTGCACTCCCATTGCCATACACATTACAAGTAGCACTCGCATCTGTTCCCAGCAAGTACAGTGTATTGGACTGAATAGGAGCTTCTGTTCTTGTCAGGTTTATAAGCAGATTTGCACTAGATATGGCCGTGTGTGTAGGAATCACAGTTTTTTTGTTCTGAGCAAGCTCACTGTTCGGACCCCATAGGAAACACAGAAGAGTAGAAGAGTGCTCTTTTCTCTAAAGCAGAGTGTGTTTCTTGTAATGCGAGCTAGCATTTGTTTCCCAGTCCTAAATGGAGTTGAATCACATGCAGTTTCTGATCCTACGAGCAAGAGTTGTTTTTTGGAAATGAAAGTCACTATTGCGCTCCCATTGCCATACACAGTGCAAATAGCACTGGCGTCTGTTCCCAGCAAGTATAGTGTTTTGGACTGAAGGATAGCTATTGTTCTTGTCAGTTTCCTAAGCAGAGTTGAACTAGATATGGCCCGTGGGTGTAGGAAGCACAGTTTTTTTGTTCTGAGCAAGCTCACTGTTGGGAACACAAAGGAAACACAGTAGAATTGAAGAGTGCTCTTTTCTCAAAAGCAGAATGTCTTTCTTGGAAGGCGAGCTAGCGTTTGTTTCCCAGTCCTAAATGGAGTTGAGTCACATGCAGTTTTTTGTCCTACGAGCAAGATTTGTTTTCTGGTAAGACGAGTAACTATTGTCCTCCAAATGCCATACACAGTGCAAATAGCACTGGCGTCTGTTCCCCGTAAGTACAGTGTATTGGACTGAAGAGGAGCTACTGTTCTTGTCAGTTTCCTAAGCAGAGTTGAACTAGATATGACCCGTGTGTGTAGAAAGCACAGTTCTTTTGTTCTGAGCAAGCTCACTGTTCTGGCCTTATAGGAAACACAGTAGAGTAGAAGAGTGCTCTTTTCTCAAAAGCAGAGTGTGTTTCTTGTAAGGCGAGCTAGCATTTGTATCCTAGTCCAAAATGGAGTTGAATCCCATGCATTTTCTGGTCCTATGAGCAAGAGTTGTTTTCTGGTAAGGAAAGTCACTATTGCGCTCCCAATGCCATACACAGTGCAAATAGCACTCCCGTCTGTTCCCCCCAGCAAGTACAGTGTAACGGACTGAAGAGGAGCTACTGTTTTGTCAGTTTCCTAAGCAGAGATGAACTAGATATGGCCCGTTTGTGTAGGAAGCACAGTTCTTTTGTTCTGAGCAAGCTCACTCTTCTGGCCCTATAGGAAACACAGTAGAGTAGAAGAGTGCTCTTTTCTCAAAAGCAGCGTGTGTTTCTTGTAAGGCGAGCTAGAGTTTGTTTCCCAGTCCTAAGTGGAGTTGAGTCACATGCAGTTTTTGTCCTACGAGCAAGAGTTGTTTTCTGGTAGGACGAGGCACTATTGCGCTCCAATTGACATACACAGTGCTAATAGCACTCGCGTCTCTTCCCAGCAAGCACAGTGTATTGGACTGAAGAGGAGCTACTGCTCTTGTCAGTTTCCTAAGCAGAGTTGAACTAGATATGGCCCTTGTGTGTTGGAAGCACAGTTCTTTTGTTCTGAGCAAGCTCACTGTTCGGACCCCGTAGGAAAAACAGTAGAGTAGAAGAGTGCTCTTTGCTAAAAAGCAGAGTGTGTTTCATGTAAGGCGAGCTAGCATTTGTTTCCTAGTACTAAATAGAGTAGAATCACATGCAGTTTCGGGTCCTATGAGCAAGAGTTGTTTTCTGTTAAGGAAAGTCACTATTGCGTTCCCATTGCCATACACAGTGCAAATAGCACTCGCGTCTGTACCCAGCAAGTACAGTGTATTGGACTGAAGAGGAGCTACTGTTCTTGTCAGTTTCCTAAGCAGAGTTGAACGAGATATGGCCCGTGTGTGGAGGAAGCACAGTTCTCTTGATGTGAGCAAGCTCACTGTTCTGGCCCTATAGGAAACACAGTAGATTAGAAGAGTGCTCTTTTCTCTAAAGCAGAGTGTGTTTCTTGTAAGGCGAGCTCGCGTTTGTTTCCCAGTCCTAAATGAAGTTGAGTCACATGCAGTTTTTGTTCCTACGAGCAAGAGTTGTTTTCTGGTAAGAAGAGTCACTATTGCGCTCCAAATGCCATACAAAGTGCAAATAGCACTCGCGTCTGTTCCCAGCAAGTACAGTGTATTGGACTGAATAGGCGCTACTGTTCTTGTCAGTTTCCTAAGCAGAGTTGAACTAGATATGGTCCATGTGTGTAGGAAGCCCAGTTCTTTTGTTCTGAGCAAGCTCACTGTTCGGACCCCATAGGAAACACAGAAGAGTAGAACAGTGCTCTTTTCTCAAAAGCAGAGTGTGTTTCTTGTAAGGCGATCTAGCATTTGTTTCCTAGTCCTAAATGGAGTTGAATCACATGCAGTTTATGGTCCTACAAGCAAGAGTTGTTTTCTGGTAAGGAAATTCACTGTTGTGCTCCCATTGCCATACATATTACAAATAGCACTCGCGTCTGTTCCCAGCAATTACAGTGTATTGGACTGAAGAGGAGCTACTGTTCTTGTCAGTTTCCTAAGCAGAGTTGAACTAGATATATCCCGTATGAAGGAAGCACAGTTCTTTTGTTCTGAGCAAGCTCACTGTTTTAGCCCTATACGAAACACAGTAGAGTAGAAGAGTGCTCTTTTCTCAAAAGCGGAGTGTGTTTCTTGTAAGGCGAGCTAGCGTTTGTTTCCCAGTCCTAAATGGAGTTGAATCACATGCAGTTTCTGTTCCTATGAGCAAGGGTTGTTTTCTGGTAAGGAAAGTCACTATTGCGCTCCCATTGCCATACACAGTGCAAATAGCACTCGCGTCTGTTCCAGCAAGTACAGTGTATTGGACTGAAGAGGAGCTACTGTTCTTGTCAGTTTCCTAAGCAGAGTTGAACGAGATATGGCCTGTGTGTGTAGGAAGCACAGTTCTCTTGTTCTGAGCAAGCTCACTGTTCTGGCCCTATAGGAAACACAGTAGAGTAGAAGAGTGCTCTTTTCTCTAAAGAAGTGTGTGTTGCTTGTAAGGCGAGCTTGTGTTTGTTTCCTAGTCCGAAATGGAGTTGATCACATGCAGTTTCTGGTCCTACGAGCAAGAGTTGTTTTCTGGGAAAGAAAGTCACTATTGCACTCCCATTGCCATACACATTACAAATAGCACTCTCGTCTGTTCCCAAAAGTACAGTGTATTGGACTGAATAGGATCTACTGTTCTTGTCAGGTTCATAAGCAGATTTGAACTAGATATGGCCATGTGTGTAGGAAGCACATTTTTTTTGTTCTGAGCAAGCTCAATGTTCGGACCCCATAGGAAACACAGTAGAGTAGAAGAGTGCTCTTTTCTCTAAAGCAGAGTGTGTTTCTTGTAATGCGAGCTAGCATTTGTTTCCCAGTCCTTAATGGAGTTGAATCACATGCAGTATCTGATCCTACGAGCAAGAGTTGTTTTCTGGAAATGAAAGTCACTATTGCGCTCCCATTGCCATACACAGTGCAAATAGCACTGGCGTCTGTTCCCAGCAAGTATAGTGTTTTGGACTGAAGAGGAGCTACTGTTCTTGTCAGTTTCCTAAGCAGAGTTGAACTAGATATGGCCCGTGGGTGTAGGAAGCACAGTTTTTTTGTTCTGAGCAAGCTCACTGTTGGGAACACAAAGGAAACACAGTAGAATTGAAGAGTGCTCTTTTCTCAAAAGCAGAGTGTCTTTCTTGGAAGGCAAGCTAGCGTTTGTTTCCCAGTCCTAAATGGAGTTGAGTCACATGCAGTTTTTTGTCCTACGAGCAAGTTTTGTTTTCTGGTAAGACGAGTAACTATTGTGCTCCAAATGCCATACACAGTGCTAATAGCACTGGCGTCTGTTCCCCGCAAGTACAGTGTATTGGACTGAAGAGGAGCTACTGTTCTTGTCAGTTTCCTAAGCAGAGTTGAACTAGATATGATCCGTGTGTGTAGGAAGCACAGTTCTTTTGTTCTGAGCAAGCTCACTGTTCGGACGCCATAGGAAACACAGTAGAGTAGAAGAGTGCTCTTTTCTCAAAAGCAGAGTGTGTTTCATGTAAGGCAAGCTAGCATTTGTTTCCCAGTCCTAAATGGAGTTGAATCACATGCAGTTTCTGGTCCTAGGAGCAAGAGTTGTTTTCTGGGGAAGAAAGTCACTATTGCACTCCCATTGCCATACACATTACAAATAGCAATCGCGTCTGCTCCCAGCATGTACAGTGTATTGGACTGAATAGGAGCTACTGTTCTTGTCAGTTTCCTAAGCAGAGTTGAACTAGATATGGTCCGTGTGTGTAGGAACCACAGTTTTTTGTTCTGAGCAAGCTCACTGTTCTAGCCCTATACGAAACACAGTAGAGTAGAAGAGTGCTCTTTTCTCAAAAGCGGAGTGTGTTTCTTGTAAGGCGAGCTAGCGTTTGTTTCCCAGTCCTAAATGGAGTTGAATCACATGCAGTTTCTGTTCCTACGAGCAAGGGTTGTTTTCTGGTAAGGAAAGTCACTATTGCGCTCACATTGCCATACACAGTGCAAATAGCACTCGCGTCTGTTCCAGCAAGTACAGTGTATTGGACTGAAGAAGAGCTACTGTTCTTGTCAGTTTCCTAAGCAGAGTTGAACGAGATATGGCCTGTGTGTGTAGGAAGCACAGTTCTCTTGTTCTGAGCAAGCTCACTGTTCTGGCCCTATAGGAAACACAGTAGAGTAGAAGAGTGCTCTTTTCTCTAAAGCAGTGTGTGTTGCTTGTAAGGCGAGCTTGTGTTTGTTTCCTAGTCCTAAATGGAGTTGAATCACATGCAGTTTCTGGTCCTACGAGCAAGAGTTGTTTTCTGGGAAAGAAAGTCACTATTGCACTCCCATATCTATACACATTACAAATAGCACTCTCGTCTGTTCCCAGCAAGTACAGTGTATTGGACTGAATAGGATCTACTGTTCTTGTCAGTTTCCTAAGCAGAGTTGAACTAGATATGGCCCTTGTGTGTAGGAAGCACAGTTTTTTTGTTCTGAGCAAGCTCAATGTTCGGACCCCATAGGAAACACAGTAGAGTAGAAGAGTGCTCTTTGCTCAAAAGCAGAGTGTGTTTCATGTAAGGCGAGCTAGCATTTGTTTCCTAGTACTAAATGGAGTAGAATCACATGCACTTTCGGGTCCTAGGAGCAAGAGTTGTTTTCTGTTAAGGAAAGTCACTATTGCGTTCCCATTGCCATACACAGTGCAAATAGCACTCGCGTCTGTACCCAGCAAGTACAGTGTATTGGACGGAAGAGGAGCTACTGTTCTTGTCAGTTTCCTAAGCAGAGTTGAACGAGATATGGCCCGTGTGTGGAGGAAGCACAGTTCTCTTGTTGTGAGCAAGCTCACTGTTCTGGCCCTATAGGAAACACAGTAGATTAGAAGAGTGCTCTTTTCTCTAAAGCAGAGTGTGTTTCTTGTAAGGCGAGCTCGCGTTTGTTTCCCAGTCCTAAATGGAGTTGAGTCACATGCAGTTTTTGTTCCTACGAGCAAGAGTTGTTTTCTGGTAAGAAGAGTCACTATTGCGCTCCAAATGCCATACAAAGTGCAAAGAGCACTCGCGTCTGTTCCCAGCAAGTACAGTGTATTGGACTGAATAGGCACTACTGTTCTTGTCAGTTTCCTAAGCAGAGTTGAACTAGATATGGTCCATGTGTGTAGGAAGCACAGTTCTTTTGTTCTGAGCAAGCTCACTGTTCGGACCCCATAGGAAACACAGTAGAGTAGAACAGTGCTCTTTTCTCAAAAGCAGAGTGTGTTTCTTGTAAGGCGATCTAGCATTTGTGTCCTAGTCCTAAATGGAGTTGAATCACATGCAGTTTATGGTCCTACGAGCAAGAGTTGTTTTCTGGTAAGGAAATTCACTGTTGTGCTCCCATTGCCATACACATTACAAATAGCACTCGCGTCTGTTTCCAGCAATTACAGTGTATCGGACTGAAGAGGAGCTACTGTTCTTGTCAGTTTCCTGAGCAGAGTTGAACTAGATATGGCCCGTGGGTGTAGGAAGCACAGTTTTTTTGTTCTGAGCAAGCTCACTGTTGGGAACACAAAGGAAACACAGTAGAATTGAAGAGTGCTCTTTTCTCAAAAGCAGAGTGTCTTTCTTGGAAGGCGAGCTAGCGTTTGTTTCCCAGTCCTAAATGGAGTTGAGTCACATGCAGTTTTTTGTCCTACGAGCAAGATTTGTTTTCTGGTAAGACGAGTAACTATTGTGCTCCAAATGCCATACCCAGTGCTAATAGCACTGGCGTCTGTTCCCCGCAAGTACAGTGTATTGGAATGAAGAGGAGCTACTGTTCTTGTCAGTTTGCTAAGCAGAGTTGAACTAGATATGACCCGTGTGTGTAGGAAGCACAGTTCTTTTGTTCTGAGCAAGCTCACTGTTCGGACCCCATAGGAAACACAGTAGAGTAGAAGAGTGCTCTTTTCTCAAAAGCAGAGTGTGTTTCATGTAAGGAGAGCTAGCATTTGTTTCCCAGTTTTAAATGGAGTTGAATCACATGCAGTTTCTGGTCCTAGGATCAAGAGTTGTTTTCTGGGGAAGAAAGTCACTATTGCACTCCCATTGCCATACACATTACAAATAGCAATCGCGTCTGTTCCAAGCATGTACAGTGTATTGGACTGAATAGGAGCTACTGTTCTTGTCAGTTTCCTAAGCAGAGTTGAACTAGATATGGTCCGTGTGTGTAGGAACCACAGTTTTTTGTTCTGAGCAAGCTCACTGTTCTAGCCCTATACGAAACACAGTAGAGTAGAAGAGTGCTCTTTTCTCAAAAGCGGAGTCTGTTTTTTGTAAGGCGAGCTAGCGTTTGTTTCCCAGTCCTAAATGGAGTTGAATCACATGCAGTTTCTGTTCCTACGAGCAAGGGTTGTTTTCTGGTAAGGAAAGTCACTATTGCGCTCCCATTGCCATACACAGTGCAAATAGCACTCGCGTCTGTTCCAGCAAGTACAGTGTATTGGACTGAAGAGGAGCTACTGTTGTTGTCAGTTTCCTAAGCAGAGTTGAACGAGATATGGCCTGTGTGTGTAGGAAGCACAGTTCTCTTGTTCTGAGCAAGCTCACTGTTCTGGCCCTATTGGAAACACAGTAGAGTAGAAGAGTGCTCTTTTCTCTAAAGCAGAGTGTGTTGCTTGTAAGGCGAGCTTGTGTTTGTTTCCTAGTCCTAAATGGAGTTGAATCACATGCAGTTTCTGGTCCTACGAGCAAGAGTTGTTTTCTGGGAAAGAAAGTCACTATTGCACTCCCATTGCCAAACACATTACAAATAGCACTCGCGTCTGTTCCCAGCAAGTACAGTGTATTGGACTGAATAGGATCTACTGTTCTTGTCAGGTTTATAAGCAGATTTGAACTAGATATGGCGGTGTGTGTAGGAAGCACAGTTTTTTTGTTCTGAGCAAGCTCAATGTTCGGACCCCATAGGAAACACAGTAGAGTAGAAGAGTGCTCTTTTCTCTAAAGCAGAGTGTGTTTCTTGTAATGCGAGCTAGCATTTGTTTCCCAGTCCTCAATGGAGTTGAATCACATGCAGTATCTGATCCTACGAGCAAGAGTTGTTTTCTGGAAATGAAAGTCACTATTGCGCTCCCATTGCCATACACAGTGCAAATAGCACTGGCGTCTGTTCCCAGCAAGTATAGTGTTTTGGACTGAAGGGGAGCTACTGTTCTTGTCAGTTTCCTAAGCAGAGTTGAACTAGATATGGCCCGTGGGTGTAGGAAGCACAGTTTTTTTGTTCTGAGCTAGCTCACTGTTGGGAACACAAAGGAAACACAGTAGAAATGAAGAGTGCTCTTTTCTCAAAAGCAGAGTGTCTTTCTTGGAAGGCGAGATAGCGTTTGTTTCCCAGTCCTAAATGGAGTTGAGTCACATGCAGTTTTTTGTCCTACGAGCAAGATTTGTTTTCTGGTAAGACGAGTAACTATTGTGCTCCAAATGCCATACACAGTGCTAATAGCACTGGCGTCTGTTCCCCGCAAGTACAGTGTATTGGACTGAAGAGGAGCTACTGTTCTTGTCAGTTTGCTAAGCAGAGTTGAACTAGATATGACCCGTGTGTGTAGGAAGCACAGTTCTTTTGTTCTGAGCAAGCTCACTGTTCGGACCCCATAGGAAACACAGTAGAGTAGAAGAGTGCTCTTTTCTCAAAAGCAGAGTGTGTTTCATGTAAGGCGAGCTAGCATTTGTTTCCCAGTCCTAAATGGAGTTGATTCACATGCAGTTTCTGGTCCTACGAGCAAGAGTTGTTTTCTGGTAAGGAAAGTCACTATTGCGCTCCCATTGCCATCCACAGTGCAAATAGCACTCGCATCTGTTCCCAGCAAGTACAGTGTATCGGACTGAAGAGGAGCTACTGTTCTTGTCATTTCCTAAGCAGAGTTGAACTAGATATGGCCCGTGTGTGTAGGAAGCTCAGTTCTTTTGTTCTGAGCAAGCTCACTCTTCGGACCCCTTAGAAAACACAGTAGAGTAGAAGAGTGCTCTTTTCACAAATGCAGAGCGTGTTTCTTGTAAGGCGAGCTAGCGTTTGTTTCCCAGTCCTAAATGGAGTTGAATCACATGCAGTTTCTGGTCCTAGGAGCAAGAGTTGTTTTCTGGGGAAGAAAGTCACTATTGCACTCCCATTGCCATACACATTACAAATAGCAATCGCGTCTGTTCCCAGCATGTACAGTGTATTGGACTGAATAGGAGCTACTGTTCTTGTCAGTTTCCTAAGCAGAGTTGAACTAGATATGGTCCGTGTGTGTAGGAACCACAGTTTTTTGTTCTGAGCAAGCTCACTGTTCAGACCCCATAGGAAACACAGTAGAATTGAAGAGTGCTCTTTTCTCAAAAGCAGAGTGTCTTTCTTGGAAGGCGAGCGAGCGTTTGTTTCCCAGTCCTAAATGGAGTTGAGTCACATGCAGTTTTTTGTCCTACGAGCAAGATTTGTTTTCTGGTAAGACGAGTAACTATTGTGCTCCAAATGCCATACACAGTGCAATTAGCACTGGCGTCTGTTCCCCGCAAGTACAGTGTATTGGACTGAAGAGGAGGTACTGTTCTTGACAGTTTCCTAAGCAGAGTTGAACTAGATATTACCCGTGTGTGTAGGAAGCACAGTTCTTTTGTTCTGAGCAAGCTCACTGTTCTGTCCTTATAGGAAACACAGTAGAGTAGAAGAGTGCTCTTTTCTCAGAAGCAGAGTGTGTTTCTTGTAAGGCGAGCTAGCGTTTGTATCCCAGTACAATATGGAGTTGAATCCCATGCATTATCCTGTCCTACGAGCAAGAGTTGTTTTCTGGTAAGGAAAGTCACTATTGTGCTCCCATTACCATACACAGTGCAAATAGCACTCGAGTCTGTTCCCAGCAAGTACAGTGTATAGGACTGAAGAGGAGCTACTGTTTTGTCAGTTTCCTAAGCAAAGTTGAACTAGATATGGCCCGTGTGTGTAGGAAGCACAGTTCTTTTGTTCTGAGCAAGCTCACTCTTCTGGCCCTTTAGGAAACACAGTAGAGTAGAAGAGTGCTCTTTTCTCAAAAGCAGAGTGTGTTTCTTGTAAGGCGAGCTAGAGTTTGTTTCCCAGTCCTAAATGGAGTTGAGTCACATGCAGTTTTTGTCCTACGAGCAAGAGTTGTTTTCTGGTAAGACGAGGCACTATTGTGCTCCAATTGACATACACAGTGCAAATAGCCCTCGCGTCTGTTCCCAGCAAACACAGTGTATCGGACTGAAGAGGAGCTACTGTTCTTGTCAGTTTCCTAAGCAGAGTTGAACGAGATATGGCCTGTGTGTGTAGGAAGCACAGTTCTCTTGTTCTGAGCAAGCTCAATGTTCGGACCCCATAGGAAACACAGTAGAGTAGAAGAGTGCTCTTTTCTCAAAAGCAGAATGTGTTTCATGTAAAGCGAGCTAGCATTTGTTTCCCAGTCTTAAATGGAGTTGAATCCCATTCTGTTTCTGGTCCTACGAGCAAGAGTTGTTTTTTGGGGAAGAAAGTCAGTATTGCACTCCCATTGCCATACACAGTGCAAATAGCACTCGCATCTGTTCCCAGCAAGTACAGTGTATCGAACTGAAGAGGAGCTACTGTTCTTGTCAGTTTCCTAAGCAGAGTTGAACTAGATATGGCCCGTATGTGTAGGAAGCACAGTTCTTTTGTTCTGGGCAAGCTCACTGTTCTGGCCCTGTAGGAAACACAGTAGAGTCGAAGTGTGCACTTTTCTCTAAAGCAGAGAGTGTTTCTTGTAAGGCAAGCTAGCGTTTGTTTCCCAGTCCTAAATGGAGTTGAATGACATGCAGTTTCTGGTCCTACGAGCAAGAGTTGAATTCCGGTAAGGAAAGTCACTATTGCGCTCCCATTGCCATACACAGTGCAAATAGCACTCGTGTCTGTTCCCAGCAAGTACAGTGTATTGGACTGAAGAGGATCTACTGTTCTTGTCAGGTTCCTAAGCAGAGTTGAACTAGATATGGCCGTGTGTGTAGGAAGCACAGTTTTTTTGTTCTGAGCATGCTAACTGTTGGGAACACATAGGAAACACAGTAGAATTAAAGAGTGCTCTTTTCTCAAAAGCAGAGTGTGTTTCTTGTAAGGCGAGCTAGCATTTGTTTCCCAGTCCTAAATGGATTTGAATCAATGCAGTTTCTGGTCCTACGAGCAAGAGTTGTTTTCCGGTAAGGAAAGTCACTATTGCGCTCCCATTGCCATGCACAGTGCAAATAGCACTCGCGTCTGTTCCCAGCAAGTACAGTTTATCGGACTGAAGAGGAGCTACTGTTCTTGTCAGTTTCCTAAGCAGAGTTGAACGAGATATGCCCTGTGTGTGTAGGAAGCACAGTTCTCTTGTTCTGAGCAAGCTCACTGTTCTGGCCCCATAGGAAACACAGTAGAGTAGATGATTGCTCTTTTCTCTAAAGCAGAGTGTGTTTCTTGTAAGGCAAGCTCGTGTTTGTTTCCTAGTCCTAAAAGGAGTTGAATCCCATGCAGTTTCTGGTCCTACGAGCAAGAGTTGTTTTCTGGGAAAGAAAGACACTATTGCACTCCAATTGCCATACACATTACAAATAGCACTCGCGTCTGTTCCCAGCAAGTACAGTGTATTGGACTGAATAGGAGCTACTGTTCTTGTCAGGTTTATAAGCAGATTTGAACTAGATATGGCCGTGTGTGTAGGAAGCACAGTTTTTTTGTTCTGAGCAAGCTCACTGTTCGGACCCCACAGGAAACACAGTAGAGTAGAAGAGTGCTCTTTTCTCTAAAGCAGAGTGTGTTTCTTGTAATGTGAGCTAGCATTTGTTTCCCAGTCCTAAATGGAGTTGAATCACATGCAGTTTCTGATCCTACGAGCAAGAGTTGTTTTCTGGAAATGAAAGTCACTATTGCGCTCCCATTGCCATACACAGTGCAAATAGCACTGGCGTCTGTTCCCAGCAAGTATAGTGTTTTGGACTGAAGGGGAGCTACTGTTCTTGTCAGTTTCCTAAGCAGAGTTGAACTAGATATGGCCCGTGGGTGTAGGATGCACAGTTTTTTTGTTCTGAGCAAGCTCACTGTTGGGAATACAAAGGAAACACAGTAGAATTGAAGAGTGCTCTTTTCTCAAAAGCAGAGTGTCTTTCTTGGAAGGCGAGCGAGCGTTTGTTTCCCAGTCCTAAATGGAGTTGAGACACATGCAGTTTTTTGTCCTACGAGCAAGATTTGTTTTCTGGTAAGACGAGTAACTATTGTGCTCCAAATGCCATACACAGTGCAAATAGCACTGGCGTGTGTTCCCCGCAAGTACAGTGTATTGGACTGAAGAGGAGGTACTGTTCTTGACAGTTTCCTAAGCAGAGTTGAACTAGATATGACCCGTGTGTGTAGGAAGCACAGTTCTTTTGTTCTGAGCAAGCTCACTGTTCTGTCCTTATAGGAAACACAGTAGAGTAGAAGAGTGCTCTTTTCTCAGAAGCAGAGTGTGTTTCTTGTAAGGCGAGCTAGCGTTTGTATCCCAGTACAATATGGAGTTGAATCCCATGCATTATCCTGTCCTACGAGCAAGAGTTGTTTTCTGGTAAGGAAAGTCACTATTGTGCTCCCATTACCATACACAGTGCAAATAGCACTCGAGTCTGTTCCCAGCAAGTACAGTGTATGGGACTGAAGAGGAGCTACTGTTTTGTCAGTTTCCTAAGCAAAGTTGAACTAGATATGGCCCGTGTGTGTAGGAAGCACAGTTCTTTTGTTCTGAGCAAGCTCACTCTTCTGGCCCTTTAGGAAACACAGTAGAGTAGAAGAGTGCTCTTTTCTCAAAAGCAGAGTGTGTTTCTTGTAAGGCGAGCTAGAGTTTGTTTCCCAGTCCTAAATGGAGTTGAGTCACATGCAGTTTTTGTCCTACGAGCAAGAGTTGTTTTCTGGTAAGACGAGGCACTATTGTGCTCCAATTGACATACACAGTGCAAATTGGCCTCGCGTCTGTTCCCAGCAAGCACAGTGTATCGGACTGAAGAGGAGCTACTGTTCTTGTCAGTTTCCTAAGCAGAGTTGAACTAGATATGGCCCGTGTTTGGAGGAAGCACAGTTCTTTTGTTCTGAGCAAGCTCACTGTTCAGACCCCTTAGGAAACACAGTAGAGTAGAAGAGTGCTCTTTTCTCAAAAGCAGAGCGTGTTTCTTGTAAGGCGAGCTAGCGTTTGTTTCCCAGTCCTAAATGGAGTTGAATCACATGCAGTTTCTGGTCCTATGAGCATGAGTTGTTTTCTGGGGAAGAAAGTCACTATTGCACTCCCATTGCCATACACATTACAAATAGCAATCGCGTCTGTTCCCAGCAAGTACAGTGTATTGGACTGAATAGGAGCTACTGTTCTTGTCAGTTTCCTAAGCAGACTTGAACTAGATATGGTCCCTGTGTGTAGGAACCACAGTTTTTTTTTTTTTTCTGAGCAAGCTCACTGTTCAGACCCCATAGGAAACACAGTAGAGTAGAAGAGTGCTCTTTTCTCAAAAGCAGAATGTGTTTCATGTAAGGCGAGCTGGCATTTGTTTCCCAGTCCTAAATGGAGTTGAATCACATGCAGTTTTTGGTCCTACCAGCAAGAGTTGTTTTCTGGTAAGGAAAGTCACTATTGCGCTCCCATTGCCATACACAGTGCAAATAGCACTCGCGTCTGTTCAGAGCAAGTACAGTGTATCGTACTGAAGAGGAGCAACTGTTCTTGTCAGTTTCCTAAGCAGTGTTGAAGTAGATATGGCCCGTGTGTAGGAAGCACAGTTCTTTTGTTCTGAGCAAGCTCATTGTTCTGGCCTATTTGGAAACACAGTAGAGTAGAAGAGTGCTCTTTTCTCTAAAGCAGAGTGTGTTTCTTGTAAGGCCATCTAGCGTTTGTTTCCCAGTCCTAAATAGAGTTGAATCCCATGCATTTTCTGGTCCTACGAGCAAGAGTTGTTTTCTGGTAAGAAGAGTCAATATTGCGCTGCCATTGCCATACACAGGACAAATAGCACTGGCGTCTGTTCCCAGCAAGTACAGTGTATTGGACTGAAGAGGATCTACTGTTCTTGTCAGGTTCCTAAGCTAAATTGAACTACATATGGCCATGTGTGTAGGAAGCACAGTTCTTTTGTTCTGAGCAAGTTCAGTGTTCAGACTCCATAGGAAACACAGTAGAGTAGAAGAGTGCTCTTTTCTCAAAAGCAGAGTGTGTTTCTTGTAAGGCCTGCTAGCGTTTGTTTCCCAGTCCTATATGGAGTTGATTCACATGCAGTTTTTTGTCCTACGAGCAAGAGTTGTTTTCTGGTAAGACGAGTCACTATTGTGCTCTAATTGCCATACACAGTGCAAATAGCACTCGCGTCTCTTCCCCGCAAGGACAGTGTATTGGACTGAAAAGGAGCTACTGTTCTTTTCAGTTTTCTAAGCAGAGTTGAACTAGATATGGCCCGTGTGTGTAGGAAGCACAGTTCTTTTGTTTTGAGCAAGCTCACTGTTCATATCCGATAGGAAACACAGTAGAGTAGAAGAGTGCTCTTTTCTCAAAAGCAGAGTGTGTTTCATGGAAGGCAAGATAGCATTTGTTTCTCAATCCTATATGGAGTTGAATCATATGCAGTTTCTGGTCCTACGAGCAAGAGTTGTTTTCTGGTAAGGAAAGTCAATATTGTGCTCCCATTGCCATCCACAGTGCAAATAGCACTGGCGTCTGTTCCCAGCAAGTACAGTGTATCGGACTGAAGAGGAGCTACTGTTCTTGTCAGTTTCCTAAGCAGAGTTGAAGTAGATATGGCCCGTGTGTGTAGGAAGCACAGTTTTTTTTTCTGAGCAAGCTCACTGTTCTGGCCCTATAGGAAACACAGTAGAGTAGAAGAGTGCTCTTTTCTCTAAAGCAGAGTGTGTTTCTTGTAAGGCGAGCTATCGTTTGTTTCCCAGTCCTAAATGGAGTTGAATCACATGCAGTTTCTGGTCCTACGAGCAAGAGTTGTTTTCTGGTAAGAAGAGTCACTATTGCGCTCCCATTATCATACACAGGGCAAATAGCACTGGCGTCTGTTCCCAGCAAGTACAGTGTATTGGACTGAAGAGGATCTACTGTTCTTTCTGGTTCATAAGCAGAATTGAACTAGATATGGCCGTGTGTGTAGGAAGCACATTCTTTTGTTCTGAGCAAGCTCACTGTTCAGACCCTACAGGAAACACAGAGCAGTAGAAGAGTGCGCTTTTCTCAAAAGTAGAGTGTGTTTCTTGTAAGGCGAGCTAGCGTTTGTTTCCCAGTCCTAAATGGAGTTGAATCACATGCAGTTTCTGGTCCTATGATCAAGAGTTGTTTTCTGGTAAGGAAAGTCACTATTGCGCTCCCATTGCCATACACAGTGCAAATAGCACTCGCGTCTGTTCCCAGCAAGTACAGTGTATTTGACTGCAGAGGAGCTACTTTTCTTGTCAGTTTCCTAAGCAGAGTTGAAGTAGATATGGCCCGTGTGTAGGAAGCACAGTTCTTATGTTCTGAGCAAGCTCACTGTTCTGGCCCTATAGGAAACACAGTAGAGTAGAAGAGTGCTCTTTTCTCTAAAGCAGAGTGTGTTTCTTGTAAGGCGAGCTAGCGTTTGTTTCCTAGTCCTAAATGAAGTTGAATCACATGCAGTTTCATGTCCTACGAACAAGAGTTCTTTTCTGGTAAGGAAAGTCACATTGCACTCCCATTGCCATACACAGTGCAAATAGCACCCGCGTCTGTTCCCAGCAAGTACAGTGTATTGGACTGGATAGGTGCTACTGTTCTTGTCAGTTTCCTAAGCAGAGTTGAACTAGATATGATCCGTGATTGTAGGAAGCACGGTTCTTTTGTTCTTTGCAAGCTCACTGTTTGGACCCCATAGGAAACACAGTAGAGCAGAAGAGTGCTCTTTTCTCTAAAGCAGAGTGTGTTACTTGTAAGGCGAGCTAGCGTTTGTTTCGCAGTCCTAAATGGAGTTGAATCCCATGCAGATTCTGGTACTACGAGCAAGAGTTGTTTTCTGGTAAAAAGAGTCACTATTGCGCTGCCATTGCCATACACAGGACAAATAGCACTGGCGTCTGTTCGCAGCAAGTACAGTGTATTGGGCTGAAGAGGATCTATTGTTCTTGTCCGGTTCCTAAGCAGACTTGAACTAGATATGGCCGTGTGTGTAGGAAGCACAGTTTTTTTGCTCTGAGCAAGCTCACTGTTCAGACCCCATAGGAAACACAGTAGAATAGAAGAGTGCTTTTTTCTCAAAAGCAGAGTGTGTTTCTTTTAAGGCGAGCTAGCGTTTGTTTCCCATTCCTAAATGGAGTGGAATCACATGCAGTTTGTGTTCCTACGAGCAAGAGTTGTTTTCTGGTAAGGAAAGTCACTATTGCACTCCCATTGCCATACACAGTGCAAATAGCCCTCCCATCTGTTCCCAGCAAGTACAGTGTATTGGACTGAAGAGGAGCTACTGTTCTTCTCAGTTTCCTAAGCAGAATTGAACTAAATATGGCCGTGTGTGTAGGAAGCACATTTCTTTTGTTCTGAGCAAGCTCACTGTTCTGGCCCTATAGGAAACACAGTAGAGTAGAAGAGTGCCCTTTTCTCTAAAGCAGAGTGTGTTTCTTGTAAGGCGAGCTAGCGTTTGTTTTCCAGTCCTAAATGGACTTGAATCACATGCAGTTTCTAGTCCTACGAGCAAGAGTTGTTTTATGGTAAGAAGTGTCACTTTTGCGCTGCCATTGCCATACAAAGGACAAATAGCACTGGCGTCTGTTCCCAGCAAGTACAGTGTATTGGACTGAAGAGGATCTACTGTTCTTGTCAGGTTCCTAAGCAGAATTGAACTAGATATGGCCGTGTGTGTAGGAAGCACAGTTCTTTTGTTCTGAGCAAGCTCACTCTTCGGACCCCATAGGAAACACAGTAGAGTAGAAGAGTGCTCTTTTCTCAAAAGCAGAGTGTGTTTCATGTAAGGCGAGCTCGCATTTGTTTCCCAGACCTAAATGGAGTTGAATCACATGGAGATTCTGGTCCTAGGAGCAAGAGTTGTTTTATGGTAAGGAAAGTCACTATTGTGCTCCCATTGCCCTACACAAGGCAAATAGCACTCGCGTCTTTTCCCAGCAAGTACAGTGTATTGGACTGAATAGGAGCTACTGTTCTTGTCAGTTTACTAAGCAGAGTTGAACTAGATATGGTCCGTGTGTGTAGGAAGCACAGTTCTTTTGTTCTGAGCAAGCTCACTGTTTGGACCCCATAGGAAGCACAGTAGAGTAGAAGAGTGCTCTTTTCTCTAAAGCAGAGTGTGTTTCTTGTAAGGTGAGGTAGCTTTTGTTTCCCAGTCCTAAATGGTGTTGAAACACTTGCAGTTTCTGGTCCTATGAGCAAGAGTTGTTTTATGGTAAGAAGAGTCACTATTGCGCTGCCATTGCCATACACAGGACAAATACCACTGGCGTCTGTTCCCAGCAAGTACAGTATATTGGACTGAAGAGGATCTACTGTTCTTGTCAGGTTCCTAAACAGAATTGAACTAGATATGGTCGTGTGTACGAAGCACAGTTCTTTTGTTCTGAGCAAGCTCACTGTGAGGACCCCGTAGGAAGCACAGTAGAGTAGAAGAGTGCTCTTTTATCGAAAGCAGAGTGTGTTTCTTGTAAGGCGAGCTTGTGTTTGTTTCCAGTCCTAAATGGAGTGGAATCACATGCAGTTTCTGGTCCTACGAGCAAGAGTTGTTTTCTGGTAAGGAAAGTCACTAATGCGCTCCCATTGCCATACACAGTGCAAATAGCACATGCGTCTGTTCCCAGCAAGTACAGTGTATTGGAATGAAGAGGAGCTACTGTTCTTGTCAGGTTCCTAAGCAGAGTTGAACTCGATATGGCCCGTGTGTGTAGGAAGCACAGTTCTTATGTTCTGAGCAAGCTCACTGTTCTGGCCCTATAGGAAACACTGTAGAGTAGAAGAGTGCTCTTTTCTCTAAAGCAGAGTGTGTTTCTTTTAAGGCGAGCTAGCGTTTGTTTCCCAGTCTTAAATGGAGTTGAGTCCCATGCAGTTTTTTGTCCTACGAGCAAGAGTTGTTTTCTGGTAAGACGAGTCACTATTGTTCTCCAATTGCCATACACAGTGCAAATAGCACTCGCGTCTGTTCCTCGCAAGTAAAGTGTATTGGACTGAAGAGGAGCTACTGTTCTTGTCAGTTTCCTAAGCAGAGTTGAACTAGATATGGCCCGTGTGTGTAGGAAGCACAGTTCTTTTGTTCTGAGCAAGCTCACTGTTCGGACCCCATAGGAAACACAGTAGAGTAGAAGAGTGCTCTTTTCTCAAAAGCAGAGTGTGTTTCATGTAATGCGAGCTAGCATTTGTTTCCCAGTCCTAAATGGAGATGAATCACATGCAGTTTCTGGTCCAACGAGCAAGAGTTGTTTTCTGGTAAGGAATGTCACTATTGTGCTCCCATTGCCATCCACAGTGCAAATAGCACTGGCGTCTGTTCCCAGCAAGTACAGTGTATGGGACTGAGGGAGGAGCTACTGTTCTTGTCAGTTTCCTAAGCAGAGTTGAAGTAGATATGGCCCGTGTGTGTAGGAAGCACAGTAATTATATTCTGAACAAGCTCACTGTTCTGGCCCTATAGGAAACACAGTAGAGTAGAAGAGTGCTCTTTTCTCAAGAGCGGAGTGTGTTTCTTGTAAGGCGAGCTAGCGTTTGTTTTCTAGTCCTAAATGGAGTTGAATCACATGCAGTTTCAGGTCCTACGATCAAGAGTTCTTTTCTGGTAAGGAAAGTCACATTGCGCTCCCATTGCCATACACAGTGAAAATAGCACTCGCGTCTGTTCCCAGCAAGTACAGTGTATTGGACTGGATAGGTGCTACTGTTCTTGTCAGTTTCCTAAGCACAGTTGAACTAGATATGATCCGTGTTTGTAGGAAGCACAGTTCTTTTGTTCTTTGCAAGCTCACTGTTTGGACCCCATAGGAAACACAGTAGAGTAGAAGAGTGCTCTTTTCTCTAAAGCAGAGTGTATTTCTTGTAAGGCGTGCTAGCGTTTGTTTCGCAGTCCTAAATGGAGTTGAATCCCATGCAGTTTCTGGTACTACGAGCAAGTGTTGTTTTATGGTAAGAAGAGTCACTGTTGCACTGCCACTGCCATACACAGGACAAATAGCACTGGCATCTGTTCGCAGCAAGTACAGTGTATTGTACTGAAGAGGATCTACTGTTTTTGTCAATTTCCTAAGTAGACTTGAACTAGATATGGCCGTGTGTGTAGGAAGCACAGGTTTTTTTTCTGAGCAAGCTCACTGTTCGGACCCCATAGGAAAGACAGTAGAGTAGAAGAGTGCTTTTTTCTCTAAAGTAGAGTATGTTTCTTTTAAGGCGAGCTAGCGTTTGTTTCCCATTCCTAAATGGAGTTGAATCACATGCAGTTTGTGTTCCTACAAGCAAGAGTTGTTTTCTGGTAAGGAAAGTCACTATTGTGCTCCCATTGCCATACACAGTGCAAATAGCCCTCCCATCTGTTCCCAGCAATTACAGTGTATTGGACTGAAGAGGCGCTACTGTTCTTCTCAGATTCCTAAGCAGAGTTGAACTAGATATGGCCCATGTGTGTAGGAAGCACAGTTCTTTTTTTCTGAGCAAGCTCACTGTTCTGGCCCTATGGGAAACACAGTAGAGTAGAAGAGTGCTCTTTTCTCTAAAGCAGAGTGTATTTCTTGTAAGGCGTGCTAGCGTTTGTTTCGCAGTCCTAAATGGAGTTGAATCCCATGCAGTTTCTGGTACTACGAGCAAGTGTTGTTTTATGGTAAGAAGAGTCACTGTTGCACTGCCACTGCCATACACAGGACAAATAGCACTGGCATCTGTTCGCAGCAAGTACAGTGTATTGTACTGAAGAGGATCTACTGTTTTTGTCAATTTCCTAAGTAGACTTGAACTAGATATGGCCGTGTGTGTAGGAAGCACAGGTTTTTTTTCTGAGCAAGCTCACTGTTCGGACCCCATAGGAAAGACAGTAGAGTAGAAGAGTGCTTTTTTCTCAAAAGTAGAGTGTGTTTCTTTTAAGGCGAGCTAGCGTTTGTTTCCCATTCCTAAATGGAGTTGAATCACATGCAGTTTGTGTTCCTACAAGCAAGAGTTGTTTTCTGGTAAGGAAAGTCACTATTGTGCTCCCATTGCCATACACAGTGCAAATAGCCCTCCCATCTGTTCCCAGCAATTACAGTGTATTGGACTGAAGAGGCGCTACTGTTCTTCTCAGATTCCTAAGCAGAGTTGAACTAGATATGGCCCATGTGTGTAGGAAGCACAGTTCTTTTTTTCTGAGCAAGCTCACTGTTCTGGCCCTATGGGAAACACAGTAGAGTAGAAGAGTGCTCTTTTCTCTAAAGCAGAGTGTGTTTCTTGTAAAGCGAGCTAGAGTTTGTTTCCCAGTCCTAAATGGAGTTGAATCCCATGCAGTTTCTGGTACTACGAGCAAGTGTTGTTTTATGGTAAGAAGAGTCACTATTGCACTGCCATTGCCATATACAGGACAAATAGCACTGGCGTCTGTTCCCAGCAAGTACAGTGTATTGGACTGAAGAGGATCTACTGTTCTTGTCAGGTTCCTAAGCAGACTTGAACTAGATATGGCCGTGTGTGTAGGAAGCACAGTTCTTTTGTTCTGAGCAAGCTCACTGTTCGGACCCTATAGGAAACACAGTAGAGTAGAAGAGTGCTTTTTTCTCTAAAGCAGAGTATGTTTCTTGTAAGGCGAGCTAGTGTTTGTTTCACAGTCCTAAATGGAGTCGAATCACATGAAGTTTCTGGTCCTATGAGCAAGAGTTGTTTTCTGGTAAGGAAAGTCACTATTGTGCTCCCATGGTCATACACAGTGCAAATAGCACTCGCATCTGTTCCCAGCAAGTACAGTGTATCGGACTGAAGAGAAGCTACTGTTCTTGTCAGTTTCCTAAGCAGAGTTGAACGAGATATGGCCCATGTGTGTAGGAAGCACAGTTCTTTTGTTCTGAGCAAGGTCACTGTTTGGAACCCATAGGAATCACAGTAGAGTAGAAGAGTGCTCTTTTCTCAAAAGCAGAGTGTGTTTTTTGTAAGGCAAGCTAGCGTTTGCTTCCCAGTCCTAAGTGGAGTTGAATCACATGCAGTTTCTGGTCCTACGAGCAAGAGTTGTTTTCTGGTAAGAAGAGTCACTATTGCGCTGCCATTGCCATACACAGGACAAATAGCACTGGCGTCTGTTCCCGCAAGTACAGTGTATTGGACTCAGAGGATCTACTGTTCTTGTCAGGTTCCTAAGCAGAGTTGAACTAGATATGGCCGTGTGTGTAGGAAGCACAGTTCTTTTGTTCTGAGCAAGCTCACTGTTGGGAACACATAGGAAACACAGTAGAATTGAAGAGTGCTCTTTTCTCAAAAGCAGAGTGTCTTTCTTGGAAGGCGAGCTAGCGTTTGTTTCCCAGTCCTAAATGGAGTTGAGTCACATGCAGTTTTTTGTCCTACGAGTAAGATTGGCTTTCTGGTAAGACGAGTCACTATTGTGCTCAAATTGCCATACACAGTGCAAATAGCACTGGCGACTGTACCCCGCAAGTACAGTGTATTGGACTGAAGAGGAGCTACTGTTCTTGTCAGTTTCCTAAGCAGAGTTGAACTAGATATGGCCCGTGTGTGTAGGAAGCACAGTTCTTTTGTTCTGAGCAAGCTCACTGTTCGGACCCCATAGGAAACACAGTAGAGTAGAAGAGTGCTCTTTTCTCAAAAGCAGAGTGTGTTTCATGTAAGGTTGCTAGCATTTGTTTCCCAGTCCTAAATGGAGTTGAATCACATGCAGTTTCTGGTCCTACGAGCAAGAGTTGTTTTCTGGTAAGGAAAGTCACTATTGCGCTCCCATTGCCATCCACAGTTCAAATAGCACTCGCGTCTGTTCCCAGCAAGTACAGTGTATCGGACTGAAGAGGACCTACTGTTCTTGTCAGTTTCCTAAGCAGAGTTGAACTAGATATGGCCGTTCGTGTAGGAAGCACAGTTCTTTTGTTCTGAGCAAGCTCAATGTTCGGACCCCATAGGAAACACAGTAGAGTAGAAGAGTGCTCTTTTCTCAAAAGCAGAATATGTTTCATGTAAAGCGAGCTAGCATTTGTTTCCCAGTCCTAAATGGAGTTGAATCCCATGCCGTTTCTGGTCCTAAGATCAAGAGTTGTTTTCTGGGGAAGAAAGTCAGTATTGCACTCCCTTTGCCATACACAGTGCAAATAGCACTCGCATCTGTTCCCAGCAAGTACAGTGTATCGAACTGAAGTGGAGCTACTGTTCTTGTCAGTTTCCTAAGCAGAGTTGAACTAGATATGGCCCGTGTGTGTAGGAAGCACAGTTCTTTTGTTCTGGGCAAGCTCACTGTTCTGGCCATGTAGGAAACACAGTAGAGTCGATGTGTGCTCTTTTCTCTAAAGCAGAGAGTGTTTCTTTTAAGGCAAGCTAGCGTTTGTTTCCCAGTCCTAAATGGAGTTGAATGACATGCATTTTCTGGTCCTAGGAGCAAGAGTTGTTTTCCGGTAAGGAAAGTCACTATTGCGCTCCCATTGCCAACCACAGTACAAATAGCACTCGCGTCTGTTCCCAGCAATACAGTGTATCGGACTGAAGAGGAGCTACTGTTCTTGTCAGTTTCCTAAGCAGAGTTGAACTAGATATGGCCCGTTCCTGTAGGAAGCAGAGTTCTTTTGTTCTGAGCAAGCTCACTGTTCGGACCCCATAAAAAACACAGTAGAGTAGAATAGTGCTCTTTTCTCAAAAGCAGAATGTGTTTCATGTAAGGTGAGCTAGCATTTGTTTCCTAGTCCTAAATGGAGTTGAATAACATGCAGTTTCTGGTCCTACGAGCAAGAGTTTTTTTCTGGGGAAGAAAGTCACTATTACACTCCCATTGCCATACACAGTGCAAATAGCACTCGCATCTGTTCCCAGCAAGTACAGTGTATTGAACTGAAGTGGAGCTACTGTTCTTGTCAGTTTCCTAAGCAGAGTTGAACTAGATATGGCCCGTGTGTAGGAAGCACAGTTCTTTTGTTCTGAGCAAGCTCACTGTTCTGGCCCTATAGGAAACACAGTAGAGTAGAAAAGTGCTCTTTTCTCAAAAGCAGAGTGTGTTTCTTGTAAGGCGAGCTAGCGTTTATTTCCCAGTCTTAAATGGAGTTGATTCACATGCAGGTTCTGGTCCTACGAGCAAGAGTTGTTTTCCGGTAAGGAAAGTCACTATTGCGCTGCCATTCCAAAAACAGTGTAAATGGCACTCGCGTCTGTTCCCAACAAGAACAGTGTATCGGACTGAAGAGAAGCTACTGTTCTTGTCAGGTACCTAAGGAGAGTTGAATGAGATATGTCCCGTGTGTGTAGGAAGCACAGTTCTTTTGTTCTGAGCAAGCTCACTGTTCGGAACCCATAGGAATCACAGTAGAGTAGAAGAGTGCTCTTTTCTCAAAAGCAGAGTATGTTTCTTGTAAGGCAAGCTAGCGTTTGCTTCCCAGTTCTAAGTGGAGTTGAATCACATGCAGTTTCTGGTCCTACGAGCAAGAGTTGTTTTCTGGTAAGAAGAGTCACTATTGTGCTCCCATTGCCATACACACTGCAAATAGCACTCGCGTCTCTTCCCAGCAAGTACAGTGTATTGGACTGAAGAGGAGCTACTGTTCTTGTCAGTTTCCTAAGCAGAGTTGAACTAGATAGGGACCATGTGTGTAGGAAGCACGGTTCTTTTGTTCTTTGCAAGCTCACTGTTTGGACCCCATAGGAAACACAGTAGAGCAGAAGAGTGCTCTTTTCTCTAAAGCAGAGTGTGTTACTTGTAAGGCGAGCTAGCGTTTGTTTCGCAGTCCTAAATGGAGTTGAATCCCATGCATATTCTGGTACTACGAGCAAGAGTTGTTTTCTGGTAAAAAGAGTCACTATTGCGCTGCCATTGCCATACACAGGACAAATAGCACTGGCGTCTGTTCGCAGCAAGTACAGTGTATTGGGCTGAAGAGGATCTATTGTTCTTGTCCGGTTCCTAAGCAGACTTGAACTAGATATGGCCGTGTGTGTAGGAAGCACAGTTTTTTTGCTCTGAGCAAGCTCACTGTTCAGACCCCATAGGAAACACAGTAGAATAGAAGAGTGCTTTTTTCTCAAAAGCAGAGTGTGTTTCTTTTAAGGCGAGCTAGCGTTTGTTTCCCATTCCTAAATGGAGTGGAATCACATGCAGTTTGTGTTCCTACGAGCAAGAGTTGTTTTCTGGTAAGGAAAGTCACTATTGCACTCCCATTGCCATACACAGTGCAAATAGCCCTCCCATCTGTTCCCAGCAAGTACAGTGTATTGGACTGAAGAGGAGCTACTGTTCTTCTCAGTTTCCTAAGCAGAATTGAACTAAATATGGCCGTGTGTGTAGGAAGCACATTTCTTTTGTTCTGAGCAAGCTCACTGTTCTGGCCCTATAGGAAACACAGTAGAGTAGAAGAGTGCTCTTTTCTCTAAAGCAGAGTGTGTTTCTTGTAAGGCGAGCTAGCGTTTGTTTTCCAGTCCTAAATGGAGTTGAATCACATGCAGTTTCTAGTCCTACGAGCAAGAGTTGTTTTATGGTAAGAAGTGTCACTTTTGCGCTGCCATTGCCATACAAAGGACAAATAGCACTGGCGTCTGTTCCCAGCAAGTACAGTGTATTGGACTGAAGAGGATCTACTGTTCTTGTCAGGTTCCTAAGCAGAATTGAACTAGATATGGCCGTGTGTGTAGGAAGCACAGTTCTTTTGTTCTGAGCAAGCTCACTCTTCGGACCCCATAGGAAACACAGTAGAGTAGAAGAGTGCTCTTTTCTCAAAAGCAGAGTGTGTTTCATGTAAGGCGAGCTCGCATTTGTTTCCCAGACCTAAATGGAGTTGAATCACATGGAGATTCTGGTCCTAGGAGCAAGAGTTGTTTTATGGTAAGGAAAGTCACTATTGTGCTCCCATTGCCCTACACAAGGCAAATAGCACTCGCGTCTTTTCCCAGCAAGTACAGTGTATTGGACTGAATAGGAGCTACTGTTCTTGTCAGTTTACTAAGCAGAGTTGAACTAGATATGGTCCGTGTGTGTAGGAAGCACAGTTCTTTTGTTCTGAGCAAGGTCACTGTTTGGACCCCATAGGAAGCACAGTAGAGTAGAAGAGTGCTCTTTTCTCTAAAGCAGAGTGTGTTTCTTGTAAGGTGAGGTAGCTTTTGTTTCCCAGTCCTAAATGGTGTTGAAACACTTGCAGTTTCTGGTCCTATGAGCAAGAGTTGTTTTATGGTAAGAAGAGTCACTATTGCGCTGCCATTGCCATACACAGGACAAATACCACTGGCGTCTGTTCCCAGCAAGTACAGTATATTGGACTGAAGAGGATCTACTGTTCTTGTCAGGTTCCTAAACAGAATTGAACTAGATATGGTCGTGTGTACGAAGCACAGTTCTTTTGTTCTGAGCAAGCTCACTGTGAGGACCCCGTAGGAAGCACAGTAGAGTAGAAGAGTGCTCTTTTATCGAAAGCAGAGTGTGTTTCTTGTAAGGCGAGCTTGCGTTTGTTTCCAGTCCTAAATGGAGTGGAATCACATGCAGTTTCTGGTCCTACGAGCAAGAGTTGTTTTCTGGTAAGGAAAGTCACTAATGCGCTCCCATTGCCATACACAGTGCAAATAGCACATGCGTCTGTTCCCAGCAAGTACAGTGTATTGGAATGAAGAGGAGCTACTGTTCTTGTCAGGTTCCTAAGCAGAGTTGAACTCGATATGGCCCGTGTGTGTAGGAAGCACAGTTCTTATGTTCTGAGCAAGCTCACTGTTCTGGCCCTATAGGAAACACTGTAGAGTAGAAGAGTGCTCTTTTCTCTAAAGCAGAGTGTGTTTCTTTTAAGGCGAGCTAGCGTTTGTTTCCCAGTCTTAAATGGAGTTGAGTCCCATGCAGTTTTTTGTCCTACGAGCAAGAGTTGTTTTCTGGTAAGACGAGTCACTATTGTTCTCCAATTGCCATACACAGTGCAAATAGCACTCACGTCTGTTCCTCGCAAGTAAAGTGTATTGGACTGAAGAGGAGCTACTGTTCTTGTCAGTTTCCTAAGCAGAGTTGAACTAGATATGGCCCGTGTGTGTAGGAAGCACAGTTCTTTTGTTCTGAGCAAGCTCACTGTTCGGACCCCATAGGAAACACAGTAGAGTAGAAGAGTGCTCTTTTCTCAAAAGCAGAGTGTGTTTCATGTAATGCGAGCTAGCATTTGTTTCCCAGTCCTAAATGGAGATGAATCACATGCAGTTTCTGGTCCAACGAGCAAGAGTTGTTTTCTGGTAAGGAATGTCACTATTGTGCTCCCATTGCCATCCACAGTGCAAATAGCACTGGCGTCTGTTCCCAGCAAGTACAGTGTATGGGACTGAGGGAGGAGCTACTGTTCTTGTCAGTTTCCTAAGCAGAGTTGAAGTAGATATGGCCCGTGTGTGTAGGAAGCACAGTAATTATATTCTGAACAAGCTCACTGTTCTGGCCCTATAGGAAACACAGTAGAGTAGAAGAGTGCTCTTTTCTCAAGAGCGGAGTGTGTTTCTTGTAAGGCGAGCTAGCGTTTGTTTTCTAGTCCTAAATGGAGTTGAATCACATGCAGTTTCAGGTCCTACGATCAAGAGTTCTTTTCTGGTAAGGAAAGTCACATTGCGCTCCCATTGCCATACACAGTGAAAATAGCACTCGCGTCTGTTCCCAGCAAGTACAGTGTATTGGACTGGATAGGTGCTACTGTTCTTGTCAGTTTCCTAAGCACAGTTGAACTAGATATGATCCGTGTTTGTAGGAAGCACAGTTCTTTTGTTCTTTGCAAGCTCACTGTTTGGACCCCATAGGAAACACAGTAGAGTAGAAGAGTGCTCTTTTCTCTAAAGCAGAGTGTATTTCTTGTAAGGCGTGCTAGCGTTTGTTTCGCAGTCCTAAATGGAGTTGAATCCCATGCAGTTTCTGGTACTACGAGCAAGTGTTGTTTTATGGTAAGAAGAGTCACTGTTGCACTGCCACTGCCATACACAGGACAAATAGCACTGGCATCTGTTCGCAGCAAGTACAGTGTATTGTACTGAAGAGGATCTACTGTTTTTGTCAATTTCCTAAGTAGACTTGAACTAGATATGGCCGTGTGTGTAGGAAGCACAGGTTTTTTTTCTGAGCAAGCTCACTGTTCGGACCCCATAGGAAAGACAGTAGAGTAGAAGAGTGCTTTTTTCTCAAAAGTAGAGTGTGTTTCTTTTAAGGCGAGCTAGCGTTTGTTTCCCATTCCTAAATGGAGTTGAATCACATGCAGTTTGTGTTCCTACAAGCAAGAGTTGTTTTCTGGTAAGGAAAGTCACTATTGTGCTCCCATTGCCATACACAGTGCAAATAGCCCTCCCATCTGTTCCCAGCAATTACAGTGTATTGGACTGAAGAGGCGCTACTGTTCTTCTCAGATTCCTAAGCAGAGTTGAACTAGATATGGCCCATGTGTGTAGGAAGCACAGTTCTTTTTTTCTGAGCAAGCTCACTGTTCTGGCCCTATGGGAAACACAGTAGAGTAGAAGAGTGCTCTTTTCTCTAAAGCAGAGTGTGTTTCTTGTAAAGCGAGCTAGAGTTTGTTTCCCAGTCCTAAATGGAGTTGAATCCCATGCAGTTTCTGGTACTACGAGCAAGTGTTGTTTTATGGTAAGAAGAGTCACTATTGCACTGCCATTGCCATATACAGGACAAATAGCACTGGCGTCTGTTCCCAGCAAGTACAGTGTATTGGACTGAAGAGGATCTACTGTTCTTGTCAGGTTCCTAAGCAGACTTGAACTAGATATGGCCGTGTGTGTAGGAAGCACAGTTCTTTTGTTCTGAGCAAGCTCACTGTTCGGACCCTATAGGAAACACAGTAGAGTAGAAGAGTGCTTTTTTCTCTAAAGCAGAGTATGTTTCTTGTAAGGCGAGCTAGTGTTTGTTTCACAGTCCTAAATGGAGTCGAATCACATGAAGTTTCTGGTCCTATGAGCAAGAGTTGTTTTCTGGTAAGGAAAGTCACTATTGTGCTCCCATGGTCATACACAGTGCAAATAGCACTCGCATCTGTTCCCAGCAAGTACAGTGTATCGGACTGAAGAGAAGCTACTGTTCTTGTCAGTTTCCTAAGCAGAGTTGAACGAGATATGGCCCATGTGTGTAGGAAGCACAGTTCTTTTGTTCTGAGCAAGGTCACGGTTTGGAACCCATAGGAATCACAGTAGAGTAGAAGAGTGCTCTTTTCTCAAAAGCAGAGTGTGTTTTTTGTAAGGCAAGCTAGCGTTTGCTTCCCAGTCCTAAGTGGAGTTGAATCACATGCAGTTTCTGGTCCTACGAGCAAGAGTTGTTTTCTGGTAAGAAGAGTCACTATTGCGCTGCCATTGCCATACACAGGACAAATAGCACTGGCGTCTGTTCCCGCAAGTACAGTGTATTGGACTCAGAGGATCTACTGTTCTTGTCAGGTTCCTAAGCAGAGTTGAACTAGATATGGCCGTGTGTGTAGGAAGCACAGTTCTTTTGTTCTGAGCAAGCTCACTGTTGGGAACACATAGGAAACACAGTAGAATTGAAGAGTGCTCTTTTCTCAAAAGCAGAGTGTCTTTCTTGGAAGGCGAGCTAGCGTTTGTTTCCCAGTCCTAAATGGAGTTGAGTCACATGCAGTTTTTTGTCCTACGAGTAAGATTGGCTTTCTGGTAAGACGAGTCACTATTGTGCTCAAATTGCCATACACAGTACAAATAGCACTGGCGACTGTACCCCGCAAGTACAGTGTATTGGACTGAAGAGGAGCTACTGTTCTTGTCAGTTTCCTAAGCAGAGTTGAACTAGATATGGCCCGTGTGTGTAGGAAGCACAGTTCTTTTGTTCTGAGCAAGCTCACTGTTCGGACCCCATAGGAAACACAGTAGAGTAGAAGAGTGCTCTTTTCTCAAAAGCAGAGTGTGTTTCATGTAAGGTTGCTAGCATTTGTTTCCCAGTCCTAAATGGAGTTGAATCACATGCAGTTTCTGGTCCTACGAGCAAGAGTTGTTTTCTGGTAAGGAAAGTCACTATTGCGCTCCCATTGCCATCCACAGTTCAAATAGCACTCGCGTCTGTTCCCAGCAAGTACAGTGTATCGGACTGAAGAGGACCTACTGTTCTTGTCAGTTTCCTAAGCAGAGTTGAACTAGATATGGCCGTTCGTGTAGGAAGCACAGTTCTTTTGTTCTGAGCAAGCTCAATGTTCGGACCCCATAGGAAACACAGTAGAGTAGAAGAGTGCTCTTTTCTCAAAAGCAGAATATGTTTCATGTAAAGCGAGCTAGCATTTGTTTCCCAGTCCTAAATGGAGTTGAATCCCATGCCGTTTCTGGTCCTAAGATCAAGAGTTGTTTTCTGGGGAAGAAAGTCAGTATTGCACTCCCTTTGCCATACACAGTGCAAATAGCACTCGCATCTGTTCCCAGCAAGTACAGTGTATCGAACTGAAGTGGAGCTACTGTTCTTGTCAGTTTCCTAAGCAGAGTTGAACTAGATATGGCCCGTGTGTGTAGGAAGCACAGTTCTTTTGTTCTGGGCAAGCTCACTGTTCTGGCCATGTAGGAAACACAGTAGAGTCGATGTGTGCTCTTTTCTCTAAAGCAGAGAGTGTTTCTTTTAAGGCAAGCTAGCGTTTGTTTCCCAGTCCTAAATGGAGTTGAATGACATGCATTTTCTGGTCCTAGGAGCAAGAGTTGTTTTCCGGTAAGGAAAGTCACTATTGCCCTCCCATTGCCAACCACAGTACAAATAGCACTCGCGTCTGTTCCCAGCAATACAGTGTATCGGACTGAAGAGGAGCTACTGTTCTTGTCAGTTTCCTAAGCAGAGTTGAAGTAGATATGGCCCGTTCCTGTAGGAAGCAGAGTTCTTTTGTTCTGAGCAAGCTCACTGTTCGGACCCCATAAAAAACACAGTAGAGTAGAATAGTGCTCTTTTCTCAAAAGCAGAATGTGTTTCATGTAAGGTGAGCTAGCATTTGTTTCCTAGTCCTAAATGGAGTTGAATAACATGCAGTTTCTGGTCCTACGAGCAAGAGTTTTTTTCTGGGGAAGAAAGTCACTATTACACTCCCATTGCCATACACAGTGCAAATAGCACTCGCATCTGTTCCCAGCAAGTACAGTGTATTGAACTGAAGTGGAGCTACTGTTCTTGTCAGTTTCCTAAGCAGAGTTGAACTAGATATGGCCCGTGTGTAGGAAGCACAGTTCTTTTGTTCTGAGCAAGCTCACTGTTCTGGCCCTATAGGAAACACAGTAGAGTAGAAAAGTGCTCTTTTCTCAAAAGCAGAGTGTGTTTCTTGTAAGGCGAGCTAGCGTTTATTTCCCAGTCCTAAATGGAGTTGATTCACATGCAGGTTCTGGTCCTACGAGCAAGAGTTGTTTTCCGGTAAGGAAAGTCACTATTGCGCTGCCATTCCAAAAACAGTGTAAATGGCACTCGCGTCTGTTCCCAACAAGAACAGTGTATCGGACTGAAGAGAAGCTACTGTTCTTGTCAGGTACCTAAGGAGAGTTGAATGAGATATGTCCCGTGTGTGTAGGAAGCACAGTTCTTTTGTTCTGAGCAAGCTCACTGTTCGGAACCCATAGGAATCACAGTAGAGTAGAAGAGTGCTCTTTTCTCAAAAGCAGAGTATGTTTCTTGTAAGGCAAGCTAGCGTTTGCTTCCCAGTTCTAAGTGGAGTTGAATCACATGCAGTTTCTGGTCCTACGAGCAAGAGTTGTTTTCTGGTAAGAAGAGTCACTATTGTGCTCCCATTGCCATACACAGTGCAAATAGCACTCGCGTCTCTTCCCAGCAAGTACAGTGTATTGGACTGAAGAGGAGCTACTGTTCTTGTCAGTTTCCTAAGCAGAGTTGAACTAGATAGGGACCATGTGTGTAGGAAGCACGGTTCTTTTGTTCTGAGCAAGCTCACTGTTCGGACAACATAGGAAACACAGTAGAGTAGAAGAGTGCTCTTTTCTCAAAAGCAGTGTGTATTTCATGTAAGGCGAGCTAGCATTTGTTTCTCATTCCTAAATGGAGTTGAATCATATGCAGTTTCTGGTCCTACGAGCAACAGTTGTTTTCTGGTAACCAAAGTCAGTATTGTGCTCCCATTGCCATCCACAGTGCAAATAGCACTCACGTCTGTTCCCAGCAAGTACAGTGTATCGGACTGAAGAGGAGCTACTGTTCTTGTCAGTTTCCTAAGCAGAGTTGAAGTAGATATGGCCCGTGGTTGTAGGAAGCACAGTTCTTTTGTTCTGAGCAAGCTCACTGTTCTGGGCCTATAGGAAACACAGTAGAGTAGAAGAGTGCTCTTTTCTCTAAAGCAGAGTGTGTTTCTTGTAAGGCGAGCTAGCATTTGTTTCCCAGTCCTAAATGGAGTTGAATGACATGCAGTTTCTGGTCCTACGAGCAAGAGTTGTTTTCTGGTAAGAAGAGTCACTATTGCGCTGCCTTTGCCATACACAGGACAAATAGCACTGTTGTCTCTTTCCAGCAGTACAGTGTATTGGTCTGAAGAGGAGCTACTGTTCTTGTCAGGTACCTAAGCAGAATTGAACTAAGTATGGCGGTGTGTGTAGGAAGCACAGTTCTTTTGTTCTGAGTAATCTCACTGTTCTGGCCCTATAGGAAACATAGTAGAGTAGAAGAGTGCTCTTTTCTCTAAAGAAGAGTGTGTTTCTTGTAAGGCGAGCTAGCCTTTCTTTTCCAGTCCTAAATGGAGTTGAATCACATGCAGTTTCTGGTCCTACGAGCAAGTGTTGTTTTATGGTAAGAAGAGTCACTGTTGCACTGCAATTGCCATACAAAGGACAAATAGCACTGGCGTCTGTTCCCAGCAAGTACAGTGTATTGGACTGAAGAGGATCTACTGTTCTTGTCAGGTTCCTAAGCAGAGGTGAACTAGATATGGCCGTGTGTGTAGGAAGCACAGTTTTTTTGTTCTGAGCAAGCTCACTGTTGGGAACACATAGGAAACACAGTAGAACTGAAGAGTGCTCTTTTCTCAAAAGCAGAGTGTGTTTCTTGTAAGGCGAGCTAGCGTTTGTTTTCCAGTCCTAAATGGAGTTGAATCAATGCAGTTTCTGGTCCTACGAGCAAGAGTTGTTTTCCGGAAGGAAAGTCACTATTGCGGTCCCATTGCCATACACAGTGCAAATAGCACTCGCGTCTGTTCCCAGCAAGTACAGTGTATCGGACTGAAGAGGAGCTACTGTTCTTGTCCGTTTAATATGCAGAGTTGAACTAGATATGGCCCGTTTGTGTAGGAAGCAGAGTTCTTTTGTTCTGAGCAAGCTCACTGTTCAGGCCCCATAGGAAACACAGTAGAGTAGAAGAGTGCTCTTTTCTCAAAAGCAGAATGTGTTTCATGTAAAGCGAGCTAGCATTTGTTTCCCAGTCCTAAGTGGAGTTGAATCACATGCAGTTTCTGGTCCTACGAGCAAGAGTTGTTTTCTGGTAAGAAGAGTCACTATTGTGCTCCCATTGCCATACACAGTGCAAATAGCACTCGCGTCTGTTCCCAGCAAGTACAGTGTATTGGAATGAAGAGGAGCTACTGTTCTTGTCAGTTTCCTAAGCAGAGTTGAACTAGATATGGACCATGTGTGTAGGAAGCACGGTTCTTTTGTTCTGAGCAAGCTCAATGTTCGGACACCATAGGAAACACAGTAGAGTAGAAGAGTGCTCTTTTCTCAAAAGCAGAGTGTATTTCATGTAAGGCGAGCTAACATTTGTTTCTCAGTCCTAAATGGAGTTGAATCATATGCAGTTTCTGGTCCTACGAGCAAGAGTTGTTTTCTGGTAAGGAAAGTCACTATTGTGCTCCCATTGCCATCCACAGTGCAAATAGCACTCACGTCTGTTCCCAGCAAGTACAGTTTATCGGACTGAAGAGGAGCTACTGTTCTTGTCAGTTTCCTAAGCAGAGTTGAAGTAGATATGGCCCGTGTGTGTACGAAGCACAGTTCTTTTGTTCTGAGCAAGCTCACTGTTCTGGACCTATAGGAAACACAGTAGAGTAGAAGAGTGCTCTTTTCTCTAAAGCAGAGTCTGTTTCTTGTAAGGCGAGCTAGCATTTGTTTCCCAGTCCTAAATGGAGTTGAATGACATGCAGTTTCTGGTCCTATGAGCAAGAGTTGTTTTCTGGTAAGAAGAGTCACTATTGCGCTGCCATTGCCATACACAGGACAAATAGCACTGTTGTCTCTTTCCAGCAGTACAGTGTATTGGTCTGAAGAGGAGCTACTGTTCTTGTCAGGTACCTAAGCAGAATTGAACTAAGTATGGCGGGGTGTGTAGGAAGCACAGTTCTTTTGTTCTGAGTAATCTCACTGTTCTGGCCCTATAGGAAACACAGTACAGTAGAAGAGTGCTCTTTTCTCTAAAGCAGAGTTTGTTTCTTGTAAGGCGAGCTAGCCTTTCTTTTCCAGTTCTAAATGGAGTTGAATCACATGCAGTTTCTGGTCCTACGAGCAAGAGTTGTTTTATGGAAAGAAGAGTCACTGTTGCGCTGCAATTGCCATACAAAGGACAAATAGCACTGGCGTCTGTTCCCAGCAAGTACAGTGTATTGGACTGAAGAGGATCTACTAAACTTGTCAGGTTCCTAAGCAGAGTTGAACTAGATATGGCCCGTGGGTGTAGGAAGTACAGTTTTTTTGTTCTGAGCAAGCTCACTGTTGGGAACACATAGGAAACACAGTAGAATTGAAGAGTGCTCTTTTCTCAAAAGCAGAGTGTGTTTCTTGTAAGGCGAGCTAGCGTTTGTTTTCCAGTCCTAAATGGAGTTGAATCACATGCAGTTTCTGGTCCTACAAGCAAGAGCTGTTTTCTGGTAAGAAGAGTCACTATTGCGCTGCCATTGCCATATACAGTGCAAATAGTACTCGCGTCTGTTCCCAGCAAGTACAGTGTATCGGACTGAAGAGGAGCTACTGTTCTTGTCAGTTTCCTAAGCAGAGTTGATCTAGATATGGCCCGTTCGTGTAGGAAGCAGAGTTCTTTTGTTCTGAGCAAGCTCACTGTTCGGACCCCATAGGAAACACAGTAGAGAAGAAGAGTGCTCTTTTCTCAAAAGCAGAATGTGTTTCATGTAAAGCGAGCTAGCATTTGTTTCCCAGTCCTAAATGGAGTTGAATCACATGTAGTTTCTGGTCCTACGAGCAAGAGTTGTTTTCTGGGGAAGAAAGTCAGTATTGCACTCCCATTGCCATACACAGTGCAAATAGCACTCGCATCTGTTCCCAGCAAGTACAGTGTATTGAACTGAAGAGGAGCTACTGTTCTTGTCAGTTTCCTAAGCAGAGTTGAACTAGATATGGCCCGTGTGTGTAGGAAGCACAGTTCTTTTGTTCTGGGCAAGCTCACTGTTCTGGCCCAGTAGGAAACACAGTAGAGTCGAAGTGTGCTCTTTTCTCTAAAGCAGAGAGTGTTTCTTGTAAGGCAAGCTAGCGTTTGTTTCCCAGTCCTAAATGGAGTTGAATGACATGCAGTTTCTGGTCCTATGAGCAAGAGTTGTTTTCTGGTAAGAAGAGTCACTATTATGCTGCCATTTCCATACACAGGACAAATAGCACTGTTGTCTGTTTCCAGCAGTACAGTGTATTGGACTGAAGAGGAGCTACTGTTCTTGTCAGGTACCTAAGCAGAATTGAACTAAGTATGGCGGTGTGTGTAAGAAGCACAGTTTTTTTGTTCTGAGCAAGCTCACTGTTCGGACCTTATAGGAATCACGGAAGAGTAGAAGAGTGCTCTTTTCTCTAAAGCAGAGTGTGTTTCTTGTAAGGCGAGCTAGCGTTTGTTTTCCAGTCCTAAATGGAGTTGAATCACATGCAGTTTCTAGTCCTACGAGCAAGAGTTGTTTTATGGTAAGAAGTGTCACTTTTGCGCTGCCATTGCCATACAAAGGACAAATAGCACTGGCGTCTGTTCCCAGCAAGTACAGTGTATTGGACTGAAGAGGATCTACTGTTCTTGTCAGGTTCCTAAGCAGAATTGAACTAGATATGGCCGTGTGTGTAGGAAGCACAGTTCTTTTGTTCTGAGCAAGCTCACTGTTCGGACCCCATAGGAAACACAGTAGAGTAGAAGAGTGCTCTTTTCTCAAAAGCAGAGTGTGTTTCATGTAAGGCGAGCTTGCATTTGTTTCCCAGACCTAAATGGAGTTGAATCACATGGAGATTCTGGTCCTAGGAGCAAGAGTTGTTTTATGGTAAGGAAAGTCACTATTGTGCTCCCATTGCCCTACACAAGGCAAATAGCACTCGCGTCTTTTCCCAGCAAGTACAGTGTATTGGACTGAATAGGAGCTACTGTTCTTGTCAGTTTACTAAGCAGAGTTGAACTAGATATGGTCCGTGTGTGTAGGAAGCACAGTTCTTTTGTTCTGAGCAAGCTCACTGTTTGGACCCCATAGGAAGCACAGTAGAGTAGAAGAGTGCTCTTTTCTCTAAAGCAGAGTGTGTTTCTTGTAAGGTGAGGTAGCTTTTGTTTCCCAGTCCTAAATGGAGTTGAAACACTTGCAGTTTCTGGTCCTATGAGCAAGAGTTGTTTTATGGTAAGAAGAGTCACTATTGCGCTGCCATTGCCATACACAGGACAAATACCACTGGCGTCTGTTCCCAGCACGTACAGTATATTGGACTGAAGAGGATCTACTGTTCTTGTCAGGTTCCTAAACAGAATTGAACTAGATATGGTCGTGTGTACGAAGCACAGTTCTTTTGTTCTGAGCAAGCTCACTGTGAGGACCCCGTAGGAAGCACAGTAGAGTAGAAGAGTGCTCTTTTATCGAAAGCAGAGTGTGTTTCTTGTAAGGCGAGCTTGCGTTTGTTTCCAGTCCTAAATGGAGTGGAATCACATGCAGTTTCTGGTCCTACGAGCAAGAGTTGTTTTCTGGTAAGGAAAGTCACTAATGCGCTCCCATTGCCATACACAGTGCAAATAGCACATGCGTCTGTTCCCAGCAAGTACAGTGTATTGGAATGAAGAGGAGCTACTGTTCTTGTCAGGTTCCTAAGCAGAGTTGAACTCGATATGGCCCGTGTGTGTAGGAAGCACAGTTCTTATGTTCTGAGCAAGCTCACTGTTCTGGCCCTATAGGAAACACAGTAGAGAAGAAGAGTGTTCTTTTCTCTAAAGCAGAGTGTGTTTCTTTTAAGGCGAGCTAGCGTTTGTTTCCCAGTCTTAAATGGAGTTGAGTCACATGCAGTTTTTTGTCCTACGAGCAAGAGTTGTTTTCTGGTAAGACGAGTCACTATTGTTCTCCAATTGCCATACACAGTGCAAATAGCACTCGCGTCTGTTCCTCGCAAGTAAAGTGTATTGGACTGAAGAGGAGCTACTGTTCTTGTCAGTTTCCTAAGCATAGTTGAACTAGATATGGCCCGTGTGTGTAGAAAGCACAGTTCTTTTGTTCTGAGCAAGCTCACTGTTCGGACCCCATAGGAAACACAGTAGAGTAGAAGAGTGCTCTTTTCTCAAAAGCAGAGTGTGTTTCATGTAATGCGAGCTAGCATTTGTTTCCCAGTCCTAAATGGAGATGAATCACATGCAGTTTCTGGTCCAACGAGCAAGAGTTGTTTTCTGGTAAGGAATGTCACTATTGTGCTCCCATTGCCATCCACAGTGCAAATAGCACTGGCGTCTGTTCCCAGCAAGTACAGTGTATGGGACTGAGGGAGGAGCTACTGTTCTTGTCAGTTTCCTAAGCAGAGTTGAAGTAGATATGGCCCGTGTGTGTAGGAAGCACAGTAATTATATTCTGAGCAAGCTCATGTTCTGGCCCTATAGGAAACACAGTAGAGTAGAAGAGTGCTCTTTTCTCAAGAGCGGAGTGTGTTTCTTGTAAGGCGAGCTAGCGTTTGTTTTCTAGTCCTAAATGGAGTTGAATCACATGCAGTTTCAGGTCCTACGATCAAGAGTTCTTTTCTGGTAAGGAAAGTCACATTGCGCTCCCATTGCCATACACAGTGAAAATAGCACTCGCGTCTGTTCCCAGCAAGTACAGTGTATTGGACTGGATAGGTGCTACTGTTCTTGTCAGTTTCCTAAGCACAGTTGAACTAGATATGATCCGTGTTTGTAGGAAGCACAGTTCTTTTGTTCTTTGCAAGCTCACTGTTTGGACCCCATAGGAAACACAGTAGAGTAGAAGAGTGCTCTTTTCTCTAAAGCAGAGTGTATTTCTTGTAAGGCGTGCTAGCGTTTGTTTCGCAGTCCTAAATGGAGTTGAATCCCATGCAGTTTCTGGTACTACGAGCAAGTGTTGTTTTATGGTAAGAAGAGTCACTGTTGCACTGCCACTGCCATACACAGGACAAATAGCACTGGCATCTGTTCGCAGCAAGTACAGTGTATTGTACTGAAGAGGATCTACTGTTTTTGTCAATTTCCTAAGTAGACTTGAACTAGATATGGCCGTGTGTGTAGGAAGCACAGGTTTTTTTTCTGAGCAAGCTCACTGTTCGGACCCCATAGGAAAGACAGTAGAGTAGAAGAGTGCTTTTTTCTCAAAAGTAGAGTGTGTTTCTTTTAAGGCGAGCTAGCGTTTGTTTCCCATTCCTAAATGGAGTTGAATCACATGCAGTTTGTGTTCCTACAAGCAAGAGTTGTTTTCTGGTAAGGAAAGTCACTATTGTGCTCCCATTGCCATACACAGTGCAAATAGCCCTCCCATCTGTTCCCAGCAATTACAGTGTATTGGACTGAAGAGGCGCTACTGTTCTTCTCAGATTCCTAAGCAGAGTTGAACTAGATATGGCCCATGTGTGTAGGAAGCACAGTTCTTTTTTTCTGAGCAAGCTCACTGTTCTGGCCCTATGGGAAACACAGTAGAGTAGAAGAGTGCTCTTTTCTCTAAAGCAGAGTGTGTTTCTTGTAAAGCGAGCTAGAGTTTGTTTCCCAGTCCTAAATGGAGTTGAATCCCATGCAGTTTCTGGTACTACGAGCAAGTGTTGTTTTATGGTAAGAAGAGTCACTATTGCACTGCCATTGCCATATACAGGACAAATAGCACTGGCGTCTGTTCCCAGCAAGTACAGTGTATTGGACTGAAGAGGATCTACTGTTCTTGTCAGGTTCCTAAGCAGACTTGAACTAGATATGGCCGTGTGTGTAGGAAGCACAGTTCTTTTGTTCTGAGCAAGCTCACTGTTCGGACCCTATAGGAAACACAGTAGAGTAGAAGAGTGCTTTTTTCTCTAAAGCAGAGTATGTTTCTTGTAAGGCGAGCTAGTGTTTGTTTCACAGTCCTAAATGGAGTCGAATCACATGAAGTTTCTGGTCCTATGAGCAAGAGTTGTTTTCTGGTAAGAAGAGTCACTATTGTGCTCCCATTGTCATACACAGTGCAAATAGCACTGGCGTCTGTTCCCATCATGTACAGTGTATTGGACTGAAGAGGATCTACTGTTCTTGTCAGTTTCCTAAGCAGAATTGAACTAGATATGGCCGTGTGTGTAGGAAGCACACTTCTTTTGTTCTGAGCAAGCTAACTGTTCTGGCCCTGTAGGAATCACAGTAGAGTAGATGAGTGCTCTTTTCTCAAAAGCAGAGTGTGTAACCTGTAAGGCGAGCTAGCGTTTGTTTCCCAGTCCTAAATGGAGTTGAATCACATGCAGGTTCTGGTCCTACGAGCAAGAGTTGTTTTCTGGTAAGGAAAGTCACTATTGTGCTCCCATGGTCATACACAGTGCAAATAGCACTCGCATCTGTTCCCAGCAAGTACAGTGTATCGGACTGAAGAGAAGCTACTGTTCTTGTCAGTTTCCTAAGCAGAGTTGAACGAGATATGGCCCATGTGTGTAGGAAGCACAGTTCTTTTGTTCTGAGCAAGGTCACTGTTTGGAACCCATAGGAATCACAGTAGAGTAGAAGAGTGCTCTTTTCTCAAAAGCAGAGTGTGTTTTTTGTAAGGCAAGCTAGCGTTTGCTTCCCGGTCCTAAGTGGAGTTGAATCACATGCAGTTTCTGGTCCTACGAGCAAGAGTTGTTTTCTGGTAAGAAGAGTCACTATTGCGCTGCCATTGTCATACACAGGACAAATAGCACTGGCGTCTGTTCCCGCAAGTACAGTGTATTGGACTCAGAGGATCTACTGTTCTTGTCAGGTTCCTAAGCAGAGTTGAACTAGATATGGCCGTGTGTGTAGGAAGCACAGTTCTTTTGTTCTGAGCAAGCTCACTGTTGGGAACACATAGGAAACACAGTAGAATTGAAGAGTGCTCTTTTCTCAAAAGCAGAGTGTCTTTCTTGGAAGGCGAGCTAGCGTTTGTTTCCCAGTCCTAAATGGAGTTGAGTCACATGCAGTTTTTTGTCCTACGAGTAAGATTGGCTTTCTGGTAAGACGAGTCACTATTGTGCTCAAATTGCCATACACAGTGCAAATAGCACTGGCGACTGTTCCCCGCAAGTACAGTGTATTGAACTGAAGTGGAGCTACTGTTCTTGTCAGTTTCCTAAGCAGAGTTGAACTAGATATGGCCCGTGTGTAGGAAGCACAGTTCTTTTGTTCTGAGCAAGCTCACTGTTCTGGCCCTATAGGAAACACAGTAGAGTAGAAAAGTGCTCTTTTCTCAAAAGCAGAGTGTGTTTCTTGTAAGGCGAGCTAGCGTTTATTTCCCAGTCCTAAATGGAGTTGATTCACATGCAGGTTCTGGTCCTACGAGCAAGAGTTGTTTTCCGGTAAGGAAAGTCACTATTGCGCTGCCATTCCAAAAACAGTGTAAATGGCACTCGCGTCTGTTCCCAACAAGAACAGTGTATGGGACTGAAGAGAAGCTACTGTTCTTGTCAGGTACCTAAGGAGAGTTGAATGAGATATGTCCCGTGTGTGTAGGAAGCACAGTTCTTTTGTTCTGAGCAAGCTCACTGTTCGGAACCCATAGGAATCACAGTAGAGTAGAAGAGTGCTCTTTTCTCAAAAGCAGAGTATGTTTCTTGTAAGGCAAGCTAGCGTTTGCTTCCCAGTTCTAAGTGGAGTTGAATCACATGCAGTTTCTGGTCCTACGAGCAAGAGTTGTTTTCTGGTAAGAAGAGTCACTATTGTGCTCCCATTGCCATACACAGTGCAAATAGCACTCGCGTCTCTTCCCAGCAAGTACAGTGTATTGGACTGAAGAGGAGCTACTGTTCTTGTCAGTTTCCTAAGCAGAGTTGAACTAGATAGGGACCATGTGTGTAGGAAGCACGGTTCTTTTGTTCTGAGCAAGCTCACTGTTCGGACAACATAGGAAACACAGTAGAGTAGAAGAGTGCTCTTTTCTCAAAAGCAGTGTGTATTTCATGTAAGGCGAGCTAGCATTTGTTTCTCATTCCTAAATGGAGTTGAATCATATGCAGTTTCTGGTCCTACGAGCAACAGTTGTTTTCTGGTAACCAAAGTCAGTATTGTGCTCCCATTGCCATCCACAGTGCAAATAGCACTCACGTCTGTTCCCAGCAAGTACAGTGTATCGGACTGAAGAGGAGCTACTGTTCTTGTCAGTTTCCTAAGCAGAGTTGAAGTAGATATGGCCCGTGGTTGTAGGAAGCACAGTTCTTTTGTTCTGAGCAAGCTCACTGTTCTGGGCCTATAGGAAACACAGTAGAGCAGAAGAGTGCTCTTTTCTCTAAAGCAGAGTGTGTTTCTTGTAAGGCGAGCTAGCATTTGTTTCCCAGTCCTAAATGGAGTTGAATGACATGCAGTTTCTGGTCCTACGAGCAAGAGTTGTTTTCTGGTAAGAAGAGTCACTATTGCGCTGCCTTTGCCATACACAGGACAAATAGCACTGTTGTCTCTTTCCAGCAGTACAGTGTATTGGTCTGAAGAGGAGCTACTGTTCTTGTCAGGTACCTAAGCAGAATTGAACTAAGTATGGCGGTGTGTGTAGGAAGCACAGTTCTTTTGTTCTGAGTAATCTCACTGTTCTGGCCCTATAGGAAACATAGTAGAGTAGAAGAGTGCTCTTTTCTCTAAAGAAGAGTGTGTTTCTTGTAAGGCGAGCTAGCCTTTCTTTTCCAGTCCTAAATGGAGTTGAATCACATGCAGTTTCTGGTCCTACGAGCAAGTGTTGTTTTATGGTAAGAAGAGTCACTGTTGCACTGCAATTGCCATACAAAGGACAAATAGCACTGGCGTCTGTTCCCAGCAAGTACAGTGTATTGGACTGAAGAGGATCTACTGTTCTTGTCAGGTTCCTAAGCAGAGGTGAACTAGATATGGCCGTGTGTGTAGGAAGCACAGTTTTTTTTGTTCTGAGCAAGCTCACTGTTGGGAACACATAGGAAACACAGTAGAACTGAAGAGTGCTCTTTTCTCAAAAGCAGAGTGTGTTTCTTGTAAGGCGAGCTAGCGTTTGTTTTCCAGTCCTAAATGGAGTTGAATCAATGCAGTTTCTGGTCCTACGAGCAAGAGTTGTTTTCCGGTAAGGAAAGTCACTATTGCGGTCCCATTGCCATACACAGTGCAAATAGCACTCGCGTCTGTTCCCAGCAAGTACAGTGTATCGGACTGAAGAGGAGCTACTGTTCTTGTCCGTTTAATATGCAGAGTTGAACTAGATATGGCCCGTTTGTGTAGGAAGCAGAGTTCTTTTGTTCTGAGCAAGCTCACTGTTCAGGCCCCATAGGAAACACAGTAGAGTAGAAGAGTGCTCTTTTCTCAAAAGCAGAATGTGTTTCATGTAAAGCGAGCTAGCATTTGTTTCCCAGTCCTAAGTGGAGTTGAATCACATGCAGTTTCTGGTCCTACGAGCAAGAGTTGTTTTCTGGTAAGAAGAGTCACTATTGTGCTCCCATTGCCATACACAGTGCAAATAGCACTCGCGTCTGTTCCCAGCAAGTACAGTGTATTGGAATGAAGAGGAGCTACTGTTCTTGTCAGTTTCCTAAGCAGAGTTGAACTAGATATGGACCATGTGTGTAGGAAGCACGGTTCTTTTGTTCTGAGCAAGCTCAATGTTCGGACACCATAGGAAACACAGTAGAGTAGAAGAGTGCTCTTTTCTCAAAAGCAGAGTGTATTTCATGTAAGGCGAGCTAACATTTGTTTCTCAGTCCTAAATGGAGTTGAATCATATGCAGTTTCTGGTCCTACGAGCAAGAGTTGTTTTCTGGTAAGGAAAGTCACTATTGTGCTCCCATTGCCATCCACAGTGCAAATAGCACTCACGTCTGTTCCCAGCAAGTACAGTTTATCGGACTGAAGAGGAGCTACTGTTCTTGTCAGTTTCCTAAGCAGAGTTGAAGTAGATATGGCCCGTGTGTGTGCGAAGCACAGTTCTTTTGTTCTGAGCAAGCTCACTGTTCTGGACCTATAGGAAACACAGTAGAGTAGAAGAGTGCTCTTTTCTCTAAAGCAGAGTCTGTTTCTTGTAAGGCGAGCTAGCGTTTGTTTTCCAGTCCTAAATGGAGTTGAATCACATGCAGTTTCTGGTCCTACAAGCAAGAGCTGTTTTCTGGTAAGAAGAGTCACTATTGCGCTGCCATTGCCATACACAGTGCAAATAGTACTCGCGTCTGTTCCCAGCAAGTACAGTGTATCGGACTGAAGAGGAGCTACTGTCCTTGTCAGTTTCCTAAGCAGAGTTGAACTAGATATGGCCCGTTCGTGTAGGAAGCAGAGTTCTTTTGTTCTGAGCAAGCTCACTGTTCGGACCCCATAGGAAACACAGTAGAGTAGAAGAGTGCTCTTTTCTCAAAAGCAGAATGTGTTTCATGTAAAGCGAGCTAGCATTTGTTTCCCAGTCCTAAATGGAGTTGAATCACATGTAGTTTCTGGTCCTACGAGCAAGAGTTGTTTTCTGGGGAAGAAAGTCAGTATTGCACTCCCATTGCCATACACAGTGCAAATAGCACTCGCATCTGTTCCCAGCAAGTACAGTGTATTGAACTGAAGAGGAGCTACTGTTCTTGTCAGTTTCCTAAGCAGAGTTGAACTAGATATGGCCCGTGTGTGTAGGAAGCACAGTTCTTTTGTTCTGGGCAAGCTCACTGTTCTGGCCCAGTAGGAAACACAGTAGAGTCGTAGTGTGCTCTTTTCTCTAAAGCAGAGAGTGTTTCTTGTAAGGCAAGCTAGCGTTTGTTTCCCAGTCCTAAATGGAGTTGAATGACATGCAGTTTCTGGTCCTATGAGCAAGAGTTGTTTTCTGGTAAGAAGAGTCACTATTATGCTGCCATTTCCATACACAGGACAAATAGCACTGTTGTCTGTTTCCAGCAGTACAGTGTATTGGACTGAAGAGGAGCTACTGTTCTTGTCAGGTACCTAAGCAGAATTGAACTAAGTATGGCGGTGTGTGTAAGAAGCACAGTTTTTTTGTTCTGAGCAAGCTCAATGTTCGGACCTTATAGGAATCACGGAAGAGTAGAAGAGTGCTCTTTTCTCTAAAGCAGAGTGTGTTTCTTGTAAGGCGAGCTAGCGTTTGTTTCCCAGTCTTAAATGGAGTTGAGTCACATGCAGTTTTTTGTCCTACGAGCAAGAGTTGTTTTCTGGTAAGACGAGTCACTTTTGTTCTCCAATTGCCATACACAGTGCAAATAGCACTCGCGTCTGTTCCTCGCAAGTAAAGTGTATTGGACTGAAGAGGAGCTACTGTTCTTGTCAGTTTCCTAAGCATAGTTGAACTAGATATGGCCCGTGTGTGTAGAAAGCACAGTTCTTTTGTTCTGAGCAAGCTCACTGTTCGGACCCCATAGGAAACACAGTAGAGTAGAAGAGTGCTCTTTTCTCAAAAGCAGAGTGTGTTTCATGTAATGCGAGCTAGCATTTGTTTCCCAGTCCTAAATGGAGATGAATCACATGTAGTTTCTGGTCCAACGAGCAAGAGTTGTTTTCTGGTAAGGAATGTCACTATTGTGCTCCCATTGCCATCCACAGTGCAAATAGCACTGGCGTCTGTTCCCAGCAAGTACAGTGTATGGGACTGAGGGAGGAGCTACTGTTCTTGTCAGTTTCCTAAGCAGAGTTGAAGTAGATATGGCCCGTGTGTGTAGGAAGCACAGTAATTATATTCTGAGCAAGCTCACTGTTCTGGCCCTATAGGAAACACAGTAGAGTAGAAGAGTGCTCTTTTCTCAAGAGCGGAGTGTGTTTCTTGTAAGGCGAGCTAGCGTTTGTTTTCTAGTCCTAAATGGAGTTGAATCACATGCAGTTTCAGGTCCTACGATCAAGAGTTCTTTTCTGGTAAGGAAAGTCACATTGCGCTCCCATTGCCATACACAGTGAAAATAGCACTCGCGTCTGTTCCCAGCAAGTACAGTGTATTGGACTGGATAGGTGCTACTGTTCTTGTCAGTTTCCTAAGCACAGTTGAACTAGATATGATCCGTGTTTGTAGGAAGCACAGTTCTTTTGTTCTTTGCAAGCTCACTGTTTGGACCCCATAGGAAACACAGTAGAGTAGAAGAGTGCTCTTTTCTCTAAAGCAGAGTGTATTTCTTGTAAGGCGTGCTAGCGTTTGTTTCGCAGTCCTAAATGGAGTTGAATCCCATGCAGTTTCTGGTACTACGAGCAAGTGTTGTTTTATGGTAAGAAGAGTCACTGTTGCAATGCCACTGCCATACACAGGACAAATAGCACTGGCATCTGTTCGCAGCAAGTACAGTGTATTGTACTGAAGAGGATCTACTGTTTTTGTCAATTTCCTAAGTAGACTTGAACTAGATATGGCCGTGTGTGTAGGAAGCACAGGTTTTTTTTCTGAGCAAGCTCACTGTTCGGACCCCATAGGAAAGACAGTAGAGTAGAAGAGTGCTTTTTTCTCAAAAGTAGAGTGTGTTTCTTTTAAGGCGAGCTAGCGTTTGTTTCCCATTCCTAAATGGAGTTGAATCACATGCAGTTTGTGTTCCTACAAGCAAGAGTTGTTTTCTGGTAAGGAAAGTCACTATTGTGCTCCCATTGCCATACACAGTGCAAATAGCCCTCCCATCTGTTCCCAGCAATTACAGTGTATTGGACTGAAGAGGCGCTACTGTTCTTCTCAGATTCCTAAGCAGAGTTGAACTAGATATGGCCCATGTGTGTAGGAAGCACAGTTCTTTTTTTCTGAGCAAGCTCACTGTTCTGGCCCTATGGGAAACACAGTAGAGTAGAAGAGTGCTCTTTTCTCTAAAGCAGAGTGTGTTTCTTGTAAAGCGAGCTAGAGTTTGTTTCCCAGTCCTAAATGGAGTTGAATCCCATGCAGTTTCTGGTACTACGAGCAAGTGTTGTTTTATGGTAAGAAGAGTCACTATTGCACTGCCATTGCCATATACAGGACAAATAGCACTGGCGTCTGTTCCCAGCAAGTACAGTGTATTGGACTGAAGAGGATCTACTGTTCTTGTCAGGTTCCTAAGCAGACTTGAACTAGATATGGCCGTGTGTGTAGGAAGCACAGTTCTTTTGTTCTGAGCAAGCTCACTGTTCGGACCCTATAGGAAACACAGTAGAGTAGAAGAGTGCTTTTTTCTCTAAAGCAGAGTATGTTTCTTGTAAGGCGAGCTAGTGTTTGTTTCACAGTCCTAAATGGAGTCGAATCACATGAAGTTTCTGGTCCTATGAGCAAGAGTTGTTTTCTGGTAAGAAGAGTCACTATTGTGCTCCCATTGTCATACACAGTGCAAATAGCACTGGCGTCTGTTCCCATCATGTACAGTGTATTGGACTGAAGAGGATCTACTGTTCTTGTCAGTTTCCTAAGCAGAATTGAACTAGATATGGCCGTGTGTGTAGGAAGCACACTTCTTTTGTTCTGAGCAAGCTAACTGTTCTGGCCCTGTAGGAATCACAGTAGAGTAGATGAGTGCTCTTTTCTCAAAAGCAGAGTGTGTAACCTGTAAGGCGAGCTAGCGTTTGTTTCCCAGTCCTAAATGGAGTTGAATCACATGCAGGTTCTGGTCCTACGAGCAAGAGTTGTTTTCTGGTAAGGAAAGTCACTATTGTGCTCCCATGGTCATACACAGTGCAAATAGCACTCGCATCTGTTCCCAGCAAGTACAGTGTATCGGACTGAAGAGAAGCTACTGTTCTTGTCAGTTTCCTAAGCAGAGTTGAACGAGATATGGCCCATGTGTGTAGGAAGCACAGTTCTTTTGTTCTGAGCAAGGTCACTGTTTGGAACCCATAGGACTCACAGTAGAGTAGAAGAGTGCTCTTTTCTCAAAAGCAGAGTGTCTTTCTTGGAAGGCGAGCTAGCGTTTGTTTCCCAGTCCTAAATGGAGTTGAGTCACATGCAGTTTTTTGTCCTACGAGTAAGATTGGCTTTCTGGTAAGACGAGTCACTATTGTGCTCAAATTGCGATACACAGTGCAAATAGCACTGGCGACTGTTCCCCGCAAGTACAGTGTATTGGACTGAAGAGGAGCTACTGTTCTTGTCAGTTTCCTAAGCAGAGTTGAACTAGATATGGCCGTGTGTGTAGGAAGCACAGTTCTTTTGTTCTGAGCAAGCTCACTGTTCGGACCCCATAGGAAACACAGTAGAGTAGAAGAGTGCTCTTTTCTCAAAAGCAGAGTGTGTTTCATGTAAGGTTGCTAGCATTTGTTTCCCAGTCCTAAATGGAGTTGAATCCCATGCAGTTTCTGGTCCTACGAGCAAGAGTTGTTTTCTGGTAAGGAAAGTCACTATTGCGCTCCCATTGCCATCCACAGTTCAAATAGCACTCGCGTCTGTTCCCAGCAAGTACAGTGTATCGGACTGAAGAGGACCTACTGTTCTTGTCAGTTTCCTAAGCAGAGTTGAACTAGATATGGCCGTTCATGTAGGAAGCACAGTTCTTTTGTTCTGAGCAAGCTCAATGTTCGGACCCAATAGGAAACACAGTAGAGTAGAAGAGTGCTCTTTTCTCAAAAGCAGAATATGTTTCATGTAAAGCGAGCTAGCATTTGTTTCCCAGTCCTAAATGGAGTTGAATCCCATGCCGTTTCTGGTCCTAAGATCAAGAGTTGTTTTCTGGGGAAGAAAGTCAGTATTGCACTCCCTTTGCCATACACAGTGCAAATAGCACTCGCATCTGTTCCCAGCAAGTACAGTGTATCGAACTGAAGTGGAGCTACTGTTCTTGACAGTTTCCTAAGCAGAGTTGAACTAGATATGGCCCGTGTGTGTAGGAAGCACAGTTCTTTTGTTCTGGGCAAGCTCACTGTTCTGGCCATGTAGGAAACACAGTAGAGTCGATGTGTGCTCTTTTCTCTAAAGCAGAGAGTGTTTCTTTTAAGGCAAGCTAGCGTTTGTTTCCCAGTCCTAAATGGAGTTGAATGACATGCATTTTCTGGTCCTAGGAGCAAGAGTTGTTTTCCGGTAAGGAAAGTCACTATTGTGCTCCCATTGCCAACCACAGTACAAATAGCACTCGCGTCTGTTCCCAGCAATACAGTGTATCGGACTGAAGAGGAGCTACTGTTCTTGTCAGTTTCCTAAGCAGAGTTGAAGTAGATATGGCCCGTTCCTGTAGGAAGCAGAGTTCTTTTGTTCTGAGCAAGCTCACTGTTCGGACCCCATAAAAAACACAGTAGAGTAGAATAGTGCTCTTTTCTCAAAAGCAGAATGTGTTTCATGTAAGGTGAGCTAGCATTTGTTTCCTAGTCCTAAATGGAGTTGAATAACATGCAGTTTCTGGTCCTACGAGCAAGAGTTTTTTTCTGGGGAAGAAAGTCACTATTACACTCCCATTGCCATACACAGTGCAAATAGCACTCGCATCTGTTCCCAGCAAGTACAGTGTATTGAACTGAAGTGGAGCTACTGTTCTTGTCAGTTTCCTAAGCAGAGTTGAACTAGATATGGCCCGTGTGTAGGAAGCACAGTTCTTTTGTTCTGAGCAAGCTCACTGTTCTGGCCCTATAGGAAACACAGTAGAGTAGAAAAGTGCTCTTTTCTCAAAAGCAGAGTGTGTTTCTTGTAAGGCGAGCTAGCGTTTATTTCCCAGTCCTAAATGGAGTTGATTCACATGCAGGTTCTGGTCCTACGAGCAAGAGTTGTTTTCCGGTAAGGAAAGTCACTATTGCGCTGAAATTCCAAAAACAGTGTAAATGGCACTCGCGTCTGTTCCCAGCAAGAACAGTGTATCAGACTGAAGAGAAGCTACTGTTCTTGTCAGGTACCTAAGGAGAGTTGAATGAGATATGTCCCGTGTGTGTAGGAAGCACAGTTCTTTTGTTCTGAGCAAGCTCACTGTTCAGAACCCATAGGAATCACAGTAGAGTAGAAGAGTGCTCTTTTCTCAAAAGCAGAGTATGTTTCTTGTAAGGCAAGCTAGCGTTTGCTTCCCAGTTCTAAGTGGAGTTGAATCACATGCAGTTTCTGGTCCTACGAGCAAGAGTTGTTTTCTGGTAAGAAGAGTCACTATTGTGCTCCCATTGCCATACACAGTGCAAATAGCACTCGCGTCTCTTCCCAGCAAGTACAGTGTATTGGACTGAAGAGGAGCTACTGTTCTTGTCAGTTTCCTAAGCAGAGTTGAACTAGATAGGGACCATGTGTGTAGGAAGCACGGTTCTTTTGTTCTGAGCAAGCTCACTGTTCGGACACCATAGGAAACACAGTAGAGTAGAAGAGTGCTCTTTTCTCAAAAGCAGTGTGTATTTCATGTAAGGCTAGCTAGCATTTGTTTCTCAGTCCTAAATGGAGTTGAATCATATGCAGTTTCTGGTCCTACGAGCAACAGTTGTTTTCTGGTAACCAAAGTCAGTATTGTGCTCCCATTGCCATCCACAGTGCAAATAGCACTCACGTCTGTTCCCAGCAAGTACAGTGTATCGGACTGAAGAGGAGCTACTGTTCTTGTCAGTTTCCTAAGCAGAGTTGAAGTAGATATGGCCCGTGGTTGTAGGAAGCACAGTTCTTTTGTTCTGAGCAAGCTCACTGTTCTGGACCTATAGGAAACACAGTAGAGTAGAAGAGTGCTCTTTTCTCTAAAGCAGAGTGTGTTTCTTGTAAGGCGAGCTAGCATTTGTTTCCCAGTCCTAAATGGAGTTGAATGACATGCAGTTTCTGGTCCTACGAGCAAGAGTTGTTTTCTGGTAAGAAGAGTCACTATTGCGCTGCCTTTGCCATACACAGGACAAATAGCACTGTTGTCTCTTTCCAGCAGTACAGTGTATTGGTCTGAAGAGGAGCTACTGTTCTTGTCAGGTACCTAAGCAGAATTGAACTAAGTATGGCGGTCTGTGTAGGAAGCACAGTTCTTTTGTTCTGAGTAATCTCACTGTTCTGGCCCTATAGGAAACACAGTAGAGTAGAAGAGTGCTCTTTTCTCTAAAGAAGAGTGTGTTTCTTGTAAGGCGAGCTAGCCTTTCTTTTCCAGTCCTAAATGGAGTTGAATCACATGCAGTTTCTGGTCCTACGAGCAAGTGTTGTTTTATGGTAAGAAGAGTCACTGTTGCACTGCAATTGCCATACAAAGGACAAATAGCACTGGCGTCTGTTCCCAGCAAGTACAGTGTATTGGACTGAAGAGGATCTACTGTTCTTGTCAGGTTCCTAAGCAGAGGTGAACTAGATATGGCCGTGTGTGTAGGAAGCACAGTTTTTTTGTTCTGAGCAAGCTCACTGTTGGGAACACATAGGAAACACAGTAGAACTGAAGAGTGCTCTTTTCTCAAAAGCAGAGTGTGTTTCTTGTAAGGCGAGCTAGCGTTTGTTTTCCAGTCCTAAATGGAGTTGAATCAATGCAGTTTCTGGTCCTATGAGCAAGAGTTGTTTTCCGGTAAGGAAAGTCACTATTGCGGTCCCATTGCCATACACAGTGCAAATAGCACTCGCGTCTGTTCCCAGCAAGTACAGTGTATCGGACTGAAGAGGAGCTACTGTTCTTGTCCGTTTAATAAGCAGAGTTGAACTAGATATGGCCCGTTTGTGTAGGAAGCAGAGTTCTTTTGTTCTGAGCAAGCTCACTGTTCAGACCCCATAGGAAACACAGTAGAGTAGAAGAGTGCTCTTTTCTCAAAAGCAGAATGTGTTTCATGTAAAGCGAGCTAGCATTTGTTTCCCAGTCCTAAGTGGAGTTGAATCACATGCAGTTTCTGGTCCTACGAGCAAGAGTTGTTTTCTGGTAAGAAGAGTCACTATTGTGCTCCCATTGCCATACAGAGTGCAAATAGCACTCGCGTCTGTTCCCAGCAAGTACAGTGTATTGGAATGAAGAGGAGCTACTGTTCTTGTCAGTTTCCTAAGCAGAGTTGAACTAGATATGGACTATGTGTGTAGGAAGCACGGTTCTTTTGTTCTGAGCAAGCTCAATGTTCGGACACCATAGGAAACACAGTAGAGTAGAAGAGTGCTCTTTTCTCAAAAGCAGAGTGTATTTCATGTAAGGCGAGCTAACATTTGTTTCTCAGTCCTAAATGGAGTTGAATCATATGCAGTTTCTGGTCCTACGAGCAAGAGTTGTTTTCTGGTAAGGAAAGTCACTATTGTGCTCCCATTGCCATCCACAGTGCAAATAGCACTCACGTCTGTTCCCAGCAAGTACAGGTTATCGGACTGAAGAGGAGCTACTGTTCTTGTCAGTTTCCTAAGCAGAGTTGAAGTAGATATGGCCCGTGTGTGTACGAAGCACAGTTCTTTTGTTCTGAGCAAGCTCACTGTTCTGGACCTATAGGAAACACAGTAGAGTAGAAGAGTGCTCTTTTCTCTAAAGCAGAGTGTGTTTCTTGTAAGGCGAGCTAGCATTTGTTTCCCAGTCCTAAATGGAGTTGAATGACATGCAGTTTCTGGTCCTATGAGCAAGAGTTGTTTTCTGGTAAGAAGAGTCACTATTGCGCTGCCATTGCCATACACAGGACAAATAGCACTGTTGTCTCTTTCCAGCAGTACAGTGTATTGGTCTGAAGAGGAGCTACTGTTCTTGTCAGGTACCTAAGCAGAATTGAACTAAGTATGGCGGTGTGTGTAGGAAGCACAGTTCTTTTGTTCTGAGTAATCTCACTGTTCTGGCCCTATAGGAAACACAGTACAGTAGAAGAGTGCTCTTTTCTCTAAAGCAGAGTGTGTTTCTTGTAAGGCGAGCTAGCCTTTCTTTTCCAGTTCTAAATGGAGTTGAATCACATGCAGTTTCTGGTCCTACGAGCAAGAGTTGTTTTATGGAAAGAAGAGTCACTGTTGCGCTGCAATTGCCATACAAAGGACAAATAGCACTGGCGTCTGTTCCCAGCAAGTACAGTGTATTGGACTGAAGAGGATCTACTAAACTTGTCAGGTTCCTAAGCAGAGTTGAACTAGATATGGCCCGTGGGTGTAGGAAGTACAGTTTTTTTGTTCTGAGCAAGCTCACTGTTGGGAACACATAGGAAACACAGTAGAATTGAAGAGTGCTCTTTTCTCAAAAGCAGAGTGTGTTTCTTGTAAGGCGAGCTAGCGTTTGTTTTCCAGTTCTAAATCGAGTTGAATCACATGCAGTTTCTGGTCCTACAAGCAAGACCTGTTTTCTGGTAAGAAGAGTCACTATTGCGCTGCCATTGCCATACACAGTGCAAATAGCACTCGCGTCTGTTCCCAGCAAGTACAGTGTATCGGACTGAAGAGGAGCTACTGTTCTTGTCAGTTTCCTAAGCAGAGTTGAACTAGATATGGCCCGTTCGTGTAGGAAGCAGAGTTCTTTTGTTCTGAGCAAGCTCACTGTTTGGACCCCATAGGAAACACAGTAGAGTAGAAGAGTGCTCTTTTCTCAAAAGCAGAATGTGTTTCATGTAAAGCGAGCTAGCATTTGTTTCCCAGTCCTAAATGGAGTTGAATCACATGTAGTTTCTGGTCCTACGAGCAAGAGTTGTTTTCTGGGGAAGAAAGTCAGTATTGCACTCCCATTGCCATACAGAGTGCAAATAGCACTCGCATCTGTTCCCAGCAAGTACAGTGTATTGAACTGAAGAGGAGCTACTGTTCTTGTCAGTCTCCTAAGCAGAGTTGAACTAGATATGGCCCGTGTGTGTAGGAAGCACAGTTCTTTTGTTCTGGGCAAGCTCACTGTTCTGGCCCAGTAGGAAACACAGTAGAGTCGAAGTGTGCTCTTTTCTCTAAAGCAGAGAGTGTTTCTTGTAAGGCAAGCTAGCGTTTGTTTCCCAGTCCTAAATGGAGTTGAATGACATGCAGTTTCTGGTCCTATGAGCAAGAGTTGTTTTCTGGTAAGAAGAGTCACTATTATGCTGCCATTTCCATACACAGGACAAATAGCACTGTTGTCTGTTTCCAGCAGTACAGTGTATTGGACTGAAGAGGAGCTACTGTTCTTGTCAGGTACCTAAGCAGAATTGAACTAAGTATGGCGGTGTGTGTAAGAAGCACAGTTTTTTTGTTCTGAGCAAGCTCACTGTTCGGACCTTATAGGAATCACAGAAGAGTAGAAGAGTGCTCTTTTCTCTAAAGCAGAGTGTGTTTCTTGCAAGGCGAGCTAGCGTTTGTTTCCTAGTTTTAAATGGAGTGGAATCACATGCAGTTTCTGGTCCTACGAGCAAGAGTTTTTTTTCTGGTAAGGAAAGTCACTATTGCACTCCCATTGCCATACACAGTGCAAATAGCATTCGCATCTGTTCCCAGCAAGTACAGTGTATTGAACTGAAGAGGAGCTACTGTTCTTGTCAGTTTCCTATGCAGAGTTGAACTAGATATGGCCCGTGTGTGTAGGAAGCACAGTTCTTTTGTTCTGAGCATCGCACTGTTCTGGCCCTATAGGAAACACAGTAGAGTAGAAGAGTGCTCTTTTCTCTAAAGCAGAGTGTGTTTCTTGTAAGGCGAGCTAGCGTTTGTTTCCCAGTCCTAAATGGAGTTGAATCACATGCAGGTTATGGTCCTACAAGCAAGAGTTGTTTTGCGGTAAGGAAAGTCACTATTGTGCTCCAATTGCCATACACAGTGCAAATAGCACTCGCGTCTGTTCCCAGCAAGTACAGTGTATCAGACTGAAGAGGAGCTACTGTTCTTGTCAGTTTCCTAAGCAGAGTTGAACCAGATATGGCCCGTTCGTGTAGGAAGCACAGTTCCTTTGTTCTGAGCAAGCTCACTGTTCAGACCCCATAGGAAACACAGTAGAGTAGAAGAGTGCTCTTTTCTCAAAAGCAGAACGTGTTTCATGTAAGGCGAGCTAGCATTTGTTTCCCAGTCCTAAATGGAGTTGAATCACATGCAGTTTCTGGTCCTACGAGCAAGAGTTGTTTTCTGGGGAAGAAAGTCACTATTGCACTCCCCTTGCCATACACAGTGCAAATAGCACTCGCATCTGTTCCCAGCAAGTACAGTGTATTGAACTGAAGAGGAGCTACTGTTCTTGTCAGTTTCCTAAGCAGAGTTGAACTAGATATGGCCCGTGTGTGTAGGAAGCACAGTTCTTTGGTTCTGGGCAAGCTCACTGTTCTGGCCCTATAGGAAACACAGTAGAGTCGAAGTGTGCTCTTTTCTCTAAAGAAGAGAGTGTTTCTTGTAAGGCAAGCTAGCGTTTGTTTCCCAGTTCTAAGTGGAGTTGAATGACATGCAGTTTCTCGTCCTACGAGCAAGAGTTGTTTTCTGGTAAGAAGAGTCACTATTGCGCTGCCATTGCCATACACAAGACAAATAGCACTGTTGTCTCTTTCCAGCAGTACAGTGTATTGGACTGAAGAGGAGCTACTGCTCTTGTCAGGTACCTAAGCAGAATTGAACTAAGTATGGCGGTGTGTGTAGGAAGCACAGTTTTTTTGTTCTGAGCAAGCTCATTGTTCGGACCTCATAGGAATCACAGAAGAGTAGAAGAGTGCTCTTTTCTCTAAAGCAGAGTGTGTTTCTTGTAAGACGAGCTAGTGTTTGTTTCACAGTCCTAAATGGAGTCGAATCACATGAAGTTTCTGGTCCTATGAGCAAGAGTTGTTTTCTGGTAAGAAGAGTCACTATTGTGCTCCCATTGTCATACACAGTGCAAATAGCACTGGCGTCTGTTCCCAGCATGTACAGTGTATTGGACTGAAGAGGATCTACTGTTCTTGTCATGTTCCTAAGCAGAGTTGAACTAGATATGGCCGTGTGTGTAGGAAGTACACTTCTTTTGTTCTGAGCAAGCTCACTCTTCTGGCCCTGTAGGAAACACAGTAGAGTAGAAGAGTGCTCTTTTCTCTAAAGCAGAGTGTGTTTCTTGAAAGACGAGCTAGCGTTTGTTTCCCAGTCCTAAATGGAGTTGAATCACATGCAGGTTCTGGTCCTATGAGCAAGAGTTGTTTTCTGGTAAGGAAAGTCACTATTGAGCTCCCATGGTCATACACATTGCAAATGGCACTCGCGTCTGTTCTCAGCAAGAACAGTGTATCGGACTGAAGAGAAGCTACTGTTCTTGTCAGTTTCCTAAGCAGAGTTGAATGAGATATGTCCCGTGTGTGTAGGAAGCACAGTTCGTTTGTTCTGAGCAAGCTCACTGTTTGGAACCCATAGGAAACACAGTAGAGTAGAAGAGTGCTCTTTTCTCAAAAGCAGAGTGTGTTTCTGGTAAGGCAAGCTAGCGTTTGCTTCTCAGTCCTAAGTGGAGTTGAATCACATGCAGTTTCTGGTCCTACGAGCAAGAGTTGTTTTCTCGTAAGAAGTGTCACTATTGCGCTGCCATTGCCATACACAGGACAAATAGCACTGGCGTCTGTTCCCAGCAAGTACAGTGTATTGGACTGAAGAGGATCTACTGTTCTTGTCAGGTTCCTAAGCAGAGTTGAACTAGATATGGCCGTGTGTATATGAAGCACAGTTTTTTTGTTCTGAGCAAGCTCACTGTTGGGAACACATAGGAAACACAGTAGAATTGAAGAGTGCTCTTTTCTCAAAAGCAGAGTGTGTTTCTTGGAAGGCGAGCTAGCCTTTGTTTCCCAGTCCTAAATGGAGTTGAGTCACATGCAGTTTTTTGTCCTATGAGCAAGATTTGTTTTCTGGTAAGACGAGTCACTATTGTCCTCCAATTGCCATACACAGTGCAAATAGCACTCGCGTCTATTCCCAGCAAGGACAGTGTATTGGACTGAAGAGGATCCACTGTTCTTTTCAGTTTCCTAAGCAGAGTTGAACTAGATATGGCCCATGTGTGTAGGAAGCACAGTTCTTTTGTTCTGAGCAAGCTCACTGTTCTGGCCCTATAGGAAACACAGTAGAGTAGAAGAGTGCTCTTTTCTCTAAAGCAGAGTGTGTTTCTTGTAAGGCGAGCTAGCGTTTGTTTCCCAGTCCTAAATGGAGTTGAATCACATGCAGTTTCTGGTCCTACGAGCAAGAGTTGTTTTCTGGTAAGGAAAGTCACTATTGTGCTCTCATTGCCATACACACTGCAAATAGCACTCGCGTCTGTTCCCAGCAAGTACAGTGTATCGGACTGAAGAGGAGCTACTGTTCTTGTCAGTTTCCTAAGCAGAGTTGAACTAGATATGGTCGGTGTGTGTAGGAAGCAGAGTTCTTTTGTTCTGAGCAAGCTCAGTGTTCTGGCCCTATAGGAAACACAGTAGAGTAGGTGAGTGCTCTTTTCTCTAAAGCAGAGTGTGTTTCATGTAAGGCAAGCTAGCATTTGTTTCCCAGTCCTAAATGGAGTTGAATCCCATGCAGTTTCTGGTCCTACGAGCAAGAGTTGTTTTCTGGGGAAGAAAGTCACTATTGCACTCCCATTGCCATACACAGTTCAAATAGCACTCGCATCTGTTCCCAGCAAGTACAGTGTATTGAACTGAAGAGGAGATACTGTTCTTGTCAGTTTCCTAAGCAGAGTTGACCTAGATATGGCCCGTGTGTGTAGGAAGCACAGTTCTTTTGTTCTGGGCAAGCTCACTGTTCTGCCCCTATAGGAAACACAGTAGAGTTGAAGTGTGCTCTTTTCTCTAAAGCAGAGAGTGTTTCTTGTAAGGCAAGCTAGCGTTTGTTTCCCAGTCCTAAATGGAGTTGAATGACATGCAGTTTCTGGTCCTACGAGCAAGAGTTGTTTTCTGGTAAGAACAGTCACTATTGCGCTGCCATTGCCATACACAGGACAAATAGCACTGTTGTCTGTTTCCAGCAGTACAGTGTATTGGACTGAAGAGGAGCTACTGTTCTTGTCAGGTACCTAAGCATAATTGAACTAAGTATGGCGGTGTGTATAGGAAGCACAGGTTTTTGTTCTGAGCAAGCTCACTGTTCGGACCTCATAGGAATCACAGAAGAGAAAAAGAGTGCTCTTTTCTCTAAAGCAGAGTGTGTTTCTTTTAAGGCGAGCTGGCGTTTGTTTCCTAGTCCTAAATGGAGTTCAATCACAGGCAGTTTCCGGTCCTATGAGCAAGAGTTGTTTTCTGGTAAGGAAAGTCAGTATTGTGCTCCCATTGCCATACACACCATACACAGTGCAAATAGCACTCGCGTCTGTTCCCAGCAAGTACAGTGTATTGGACTGAAGAGGAGCTACTGTTCTTGTCAGTTTCCTAAGCAGAGTTGAACTAGATATGGCCCGTGTGTGTAGAAAGCACAGTTCTTTTGTTCTGAGCAAGCTCACTGTTCTGGCCCTATAGGAAACACAGTAGAGTAGAAGAGTGCTCTTTTCTCAAAAGCAGAGTGTGTTTCTTGTAAGGCGAGCTAGCCTTTCTTTTCCAGTCCTAAATGGAGTTGAATCACATGCAGTTTCTGGTCCTACGAGCAAGAGTTGTTTTATGGTAAGAAGAGTCACTGTTGCGCTGCAATTGCCATACACAGGACAAATAGCACTGGCGTCTGTTCCCAGCAAGTACAGTGTATTGGACTGAAGAGGATCTACTGTTCTTGTCAGGTTCCTAAGCAGAATTGAACTAAATATGGCCGTGTGTGTAGGAAGCACAGTTCTTTTGTTCTGAGCAAGCTCACTGTTCTGGCCCTATAGGAAACACAGTAGAGTAGAAGAGTGCTCTTTTCTCAAAAGCAGAGTGTGTTTCTTGCAAGGCGAGCTAGCGTTTGTTTCCTAGTTTTAAATGGAGTGGAATCACATGCAGTTTCTGGTCCTACAAGCAAGAGTTTTTTTTCTGGTAAGGAAAGTCACTATTGCACTCCCATTGCCATACACAGTGCAAATAGCATTCGCATCTGTTCCCAGCAAGTACAGTGTATTGAACTGAAGAGGAGCTACTGTTCTTGTCAGTTTCCTATGCAGAGTTGAACTAGATATGGCCCGTGTGTATACGAAGCACAGTTCTTTTGTTCTGAGCAAGCGCACTGTTCTGGCCCTATAGGAAACACAGTAGAGTAGAAGAGTGCTCTTTTCTCTAAAGCAGAGTGTGTTTCTTGTAAGGCGAGCTAGCGTTTGTTTCCCAGTCCTAAATGGAGTTGAATCACATGCAGGTTATGGTCCTACGAGCAAGAGTTGTTTTGCGGTAAGGAAAGTCACTATTGTGCTCCAATTGCCATACACAGTGCAAATAGCACTCGCGTCTGTTCCCAGCAAGTACAGTGTATCAGACTGAAGAGGAGCTACTGTTCTTGTCAGTTTCCTAAGCAGAGTTGAATCAGATATGGCCGGTTCGTGTAGGAAGCACAGTTCCTTTGTTCTGAGCAAGCTCACTGTTCAGACCCCATAGGAAACACAGTAGAGAAGAAGAATGCTCTTTTCTCAAAAGCAGAATGTGTTTCATGTAAGGCGAGCTAGCATTTGTTTCCCAGTCCTAAATGGAGTTGAATCACATGCAGTTTCTGGTCCTACGAGCAAGAGTTGTTTTCTGGGGAAGAAAGTCACTATTGCACTCCCCTTGCCATACACAGTGCAAATAGCACTCGCATCTGTTCCCAGCAAGTACAGTGTATTGAACTGAAGAGGAGCTACTGTTCTTGTCAGTTTCCTAAGCAGAGTTGAACTAGATATGGCCCGTGTGTGTAGGAAGCACAGTTCTTTGGTTCTGGGCAAGCTCACTGTTCTGGCACTATAGGAAACACAGTAGAGTCGAAGTGTGCTCTTTTCTCTAAAGCAGAGAGGGTTTCTTGTAAGGCAAGCTAGCGTTTGTTTCCCAGTCCTAAGTGGAGTTGAATGACATGCAGTTTCTCGTCCTACGAGCGAGAGTTGTTTTCTGGTAAGAAGAGTCACTATTGCGCTGCCATTGCCATACACAAGACAAATAGCACTGTTGTCTCTTTCCAGCAGTACAGTGTATTGGACTGAAGAGGAGCTACTGCTCTTGTCAGGTACCTAAGCAGAATTGAACTAAGTATGGCGGTGTGTGTAGGAAGCACAGTTTTTTTGTTCTGAGCAAGCTCATTGTTCGGACCTCATAGGAATCACAGAAGAGTAGAAGAGTGCTCTTTTCTCTAAAGCAGAGTGTGTTTCTTGTAAGACGAGCTAGTGTTTGTTTCACAGTCCTAAATGGAGTCGAATCACATGAAGTTTCTGGTCCTATGAGCAAGAGTTGTTTTCTGGTAAGAAGAGTCACTATTGTGCTCCCATTGTCATACACAGTGCAAATAGCACTGGCGTCTGTTCCCAGCATGTACAGTGTATTGGACTGAAGAGGATCTACTGTTCTTGTCATGTTCCTAAGCAGAGTTGAACTACATATGGCCGTGTGTGTAGGAAGTACACTTCTTTTGTTCTGAGCAAGCTCACTCTTCTGGCCCTGTAGGAAACACAGTAGAGTAGAAGAGTGCTCTTTTCTCAAAAGCAGAGTGTGTTTCTTGAAAGACGAGCTAGCGTTTGTTTCCCAGTCCTAAATGGAGTTGAATCACATGCAGGTTCTGGTCCTACGAGCAAGAGTTGTTTTCTGGTAAGGAAAGTCACTATTGCGCTCCCATGGTCATACACATTGCAAATGGCACTCGCGTCTGTTCTCAGCAAGAACAGTGTATCGGACTGAAGAGAAGCTACTGTTCTTGTCAGTTTCCTAAGCAGAGTTGAATGAGATATGTCCCGTGTGTGTAGGTAGCACAGTTCTTTTGTTCTGAGCAAGCTCACTGTTTGGAACCCATAGGAAACACAGTAGAGTAGAAGAGTGCTCTTTTCTCAAAAGCAGAGTGTGTTTCTGGTAAGGCAAGCTAGCGTTTGCTTCTCAGTCCTAAGTGGAGTTGAATCACATCCAGGTTCTGGTCCTACGAGCAAGAGTTGTTTTCTGGTAAGGAAAGTCACTATTGTGCTTCCATGGTCATACACAGTGCAAATAGCACTCGCGTCTGTTCCCAGCAAGTACAGTGTATTGGACTGAAGAGAATCTACTGTTCTTGTCAGTTTCCTAAGCAGAGTTGAACGAGATATATCCCGTGTGTAGGAAGCACAGTTCTTTTGTTCTGAGCAATCTCACTGTTTGGACCCCATAGGAAACACAGTAGAGTAGAAGAGTGCTCTTTTCTCAAAAGCAGATTGTGTTTCTTGAAGACGAGCTAGCATTTGTTTCCCAGACCTAAATGGAGTTGAGTCACATGCAGTTTTTTGTCCTACGAGCAAGAGTTGTTTTCTGGTAAGACGAGTCACTATTGTGCTCCCATTGCCATACACAGTACAAATAGCACAGGCGTCTGTTCCCCGCAAGTACAGTATATTGGACTGAAGAGGAGCTACTGTTCTTGTCAGTTTTCTAAGCAGAGTTGAACTAGTTATGGCCCGTGTGTGTAGGAAGTACAATTCTTTTGTTTTGAGCAAGCTCACTGTTCTGGCCCTATAGGAAACACAGTAGAGTAGAAGAGTGCTCTTTTCTCTGAAGCAGAGTGTGTTTCTTGTAAGGCGAGCTAGCATTTGTTTCCCAGTCCTAAATTGAGTTGAATCACATGCAGATTCTGATACTATGAGCAAGAGTTGTTTTCTGGTAAGGAAAGTCACTATTGTGCTCCCATTGCCATACACAGTGCAAATAGCACTCCCGTCTGTTCCCAGCAAGTATAGTGTATTGGACTGAAGAGGAGCTACTGTTCTTGTCAGTTTCCTAAGCAGATTTGAACCAGATATGGCCCGTGTGTGTAGGTAGCACAGTTGTTTTGTTCTGAGAAAGCTCACTGTTCGGACCCCATAGGAAACACAGTAGAGTAGATGACTGCTCTTTTCACAAAAGCAGAGTGTGTTTCTTGTAAGGTGAGATAGCATTTGTTTCCAGGTCCTAAAAGGAGTGGAAGCACATGCAGTTTCTGGTCCTATGAGCAAGAGTTTTTTTCTGGTAAGGAAAGTCACTATTGCACTCCATTTGCCATACACCGTGCAAACAGCACTGGCATCTGTTCCCAGCAAGTACAGTGTATTGAACTGAAGAGGAGCTACTGTTCTTTTCAGTTTCCTAAGCAGAGTTGAACTAGATATGATCCGTGTGTGTAGGAAGCACAGGTTTTTTTTTCTGAGCAAGCTCACTGTTCGGAACACATAGGAAACACAGTAGAATAGAAGAGTGCTCTTTTCTCAAAAGCAGAGGGTGTTTCTTGGAAGGCGAGCTAACGTTTGTTTCCCAGTCCTAAATGGAGTTGAGTCAAATGCAGTTTTTTGTCCTAAGAGCAAGAGTTGTTTTCTGGTAAGACGAGTCACTATTGTGCTCTAATTGCCATACACAGTGCAAATAGCACTCGCGTCTGTTCCCCGCAAGTACAGTGTATTGGACTGAAGAGGAGCTACTGTTCTTGTCAGTTTCGTAAGCAGAGTTGAAATAGATATGGCCCGTGTGTGTAGGAAGCACAGTTCTTTTGTTCTGAGCAAGCTCACTGTTTCGACCCCATAGGAAACACAGTAGAGTAGAAGAGTGCTCTTTTCTCAAAAGCAGAGTGTGTTTCATGTAAGGCGAGCTATCATTTGTTTCCCAGTCCTAAATGGAGTTGATCACATGCAGTTTCTGGTCCTACAAGCAAGAGTTGTTTTCTGGTAAGAAGAGTCACTATTGTGCTCCCATTGTCATACAGAGGGCAAATAGCACTGGCACCTGTTCCCAGATGTACAGTGTATTGGAATGAAGAGGATCTACTGTTCTTGTACGGTTCCTAAGCAGAGTTTAACTAGATATGGCCATGTGTGTAGGAAGCACAGTTCTTTTGTTCTGAGCAACCTCACTGTTCTGGCCCTATAGGAAACACAGTAGAGTAGAAGAGGGCCATTTTCTCAAAATCAGAGTGTGTTTCTTGTAAGGCGAGCTAGCGTTTGTTTCCCAGTCCTATATGGAGTTGAATCACATGTAGTTTCTGGACCTACGAGCAAGAATTGTTTTCTGATAAGGAAAGTCACTATTTTGCTCCCATTGTCATACACAGTGCAAATAGCACACGCGTCTGTTCCCAGCAAGTACAGTGTATTGGACTGAAGAGGAACTACTGTTCTTGTCAGGTTTATAAGCAGAATTGAACTAGATATGGCCCGTGTGTGTAGGAAGCACAGTTTTTTTGTTCTGAGCAAGCTCACTGTTCGGACACCATAGGAAACACAGTAGAGTAGAAGAGTGCTCTTTTCTCTAAAGCAGAGTGTGTTTCTTGTAAGGCGAGCTAGCATTTGTTTCCCAGTCCTAAATGGAGTTGAATCACATGCAGTTTCTGATCCTACGAGCAAGAGTTGTTTTCTGGTAAGGAAAGTCACTATTGCACTCCCATTGCCATATACAGTGCAAATAGCACTCCCAGCAAGTATAGTGTATTGGATTGAAGAGGAGCTACTGTTCTTGTCAGTTTGTTAGCAGAGTTGAACTAGATATGGCCCGTGTGTGTAGGAAGCACAGTTCTTTTGTTATGAGCAAGCTCATAATTCGGACCCCATAGGAAACACAGTAGAGTAGAAGAGTGCTCTTTTCTCTAAAGCAGAGTGTGTTTCTTGTAAGGCGAGCTAGCCTTGGTTTCCCAGTCCTAAATGGAGTTGAATCACATGCAGTTTCTGGTCCTACGAGCAAGAGTTGTTTTATGGCAGGAAAAGTCACTATTGTGCTGCCATTGAAATACACAGGACAAATAGCACTGTTGTCTGTTCCCAGCAGTACAGTGTATTGGAATGAAGAGGATCTACTGTTCTTTTCAGGTTCCTAAGCAGAATTGAACTAAGTATGGCGGTGTGTGTAGGAAGCACAGTTTTTTTGTTCTGAGCAATCTCACTGTTCGGACCTCATAGGAAACACAGTAGAGTAGAAGAGTGCTCTTTTCTCTAAAGCAGAGTGTGCTTCTTGTAAGGCGAGCTGGCGTTTGTTTCCTAGTCCTAAATGGAGTTCAATCACAGGCACTTTCCGGTCCTATGAGCAAGAGTTGTTTTCTGGTAAGGAAAGTCACTATTGTGCACCCATTGCCATACACAGTGCAAATAGCACTCGCGTCTGTTCCCAGCAAGTACAGTGTATTGGACTGAATAGGAACTACTGTTCTTGTCAGTTTCCTAAGCAGAGTTGAACTAGATATGGTCGGTGTGTTTAGGAAGCACAGTTCTTTTGTTCTGAGCAAGCTCACTGTTTGGACCCCATAGGAAACACAGTAGAGTAGAAGAGTGCTCTATTCTCAAAAACAGAGTGTGTTTCTTATAAGGAGAGCTAGCGTTTTTTCCCAGTCCTAAATGGAGTTGAATCCCATGCAATTTCTGGTCCTACGAGCAAGAGTTGTTTTCTGGTAAGAAGAGTCAATATTGTGCTGCCATTGCCATACACAGGACAAATAGCACTGGCGTCGGTTCCCAGCAAGTACAGTGTATTGGACTGAAGAGGATCTACTGTTCTTGTCAGGTTCCTAAGCAGACTTGAACTAGATATGGCCGTGTGTGTTGAAAGCACAGTTCTTTTGTTCGGACCACTTAGGAAACACAGTAGAGTAGAAAATGATTTTTTCTCTAAATCAGAGTGTGTTTATTGTAAGGCGAGCTAGTGTTTGTTTCCCAGTCCTAAATGGAGTTGAATCACATGCAGTTTCTGGTCCTATGAGCAAGAGTTGTTTTCTGGTAAGAAGAGTCACTATTGCGCTCCCATTGTCATACAGATGGCAAATAGCACTGGCGTCTGTTCCCAGCATGTACAGTGTATTGGACTGAAGAGGATCTACTGTTCTTGTCATGTTCCTAAGCAGAGTTGAACTAGATATGGCCGTGTGTGTAGGAAGCACAGTTCTTTTGTTCTGAGCAAGCTCACTGTTCTGGCCCTATAGGAAACACAGTAGAGTAGAAGAGTGCTCTTTTCTCAAAGCAGAGTGTGTTTCTTGTAAGGCGAGCTAGCGTTTGTTTCCCAGTCCTATATGGAGTTGAATCACATGCAGTTTCTGGACCTATGAGCAAGAATTGTTTTCTGATAAGGAAAGTCACTATTGCGCTCCCATTGCCATACACAGTGCAAATAGCACACGCGTCTGTTCCCAGCAAGTACAGTGTATTGGACTGAAGAGGATCTACCTTTCTTGTCAGGTTCCTAAGCAGACTTGAACTAGACATGGCCGTGTGTGTAGGAAGCACAGTTTTTTTGTTCTGAGCAAGCTTACTGTTCGGAACCCATAGGAAACACAGTAGAGTAGAAGAGTGCTCTTTTCTCAAAAGCAGAGTGTGTTTCTTGTTAGGCGAGCTAGCGTTTGGTTGTCAGTCCTAAATGGAGTTGAGTCACATGCAGTATTTTGTCCTACAAGCAAGAGTTGTTTTCTGGTAAGACGAGTCACTATTGTGCTCCAATTGCCATACACATTGCAAATAGCACTCGCGTCTGTTCCCAGAAAGTACAGTGTATTGGACTGAAGAGGAGCTACTGTTCTTGTCAGTTTCCTAAGCAGAATTGAACTAGATATGGCCCGTGTGTGTAGGAAGCACAGTTCTTTTGTTCTGAGCAAGCTCACTTTTCGGATCCCATAGGAAACACAGTAGAGTAGAAGAGTGCTCTTTTCTCAAAAGCAGAATGTGTTTCATGTAAGGCGAGCTAGCATTTGTTTCCCAGTCCTAAATGGTGATGAATCACATGCAGTTTCTGGTCCTACCAGCAAGAGTTGTGTTCTGGTAAGGAAATTCAATATTGCGCTCCCATTGCAATACACAGTGCAAAGAGCACTCGCATCTGTTCCCAGCAAGTACAGTGTATCGGATTGAAGAGGAGCTACTGTTCTGGTCAGTTTCCTAAGCAGAGTTGAACTAGATATGGCCCATGTGTAGGAAGCACAGTTCTTTTGTTCTGAGCAAGCTTACTGTTCTGGCCTTATAGGAAACACAGTAGAGTAGAAGAGTGATCTTTTCTCAAAAGCAGAGTGTGTTTCTTGTAAGGCGAGCTAGCGTTTGTTTCCCAGTCCTAAATGGAGTTGAATCACATGCAGTTTCTGCTCCTAAGAGCTAGAGTTGTTTTGTGGGAAGAAGAGTCACTATTGTGCTCCCATTGTCATACACAGGGCAAATAGCACTGGCGTCTGTTCCCAGCAAGTACATTGTATTGGACTGAAGAGGAGCTACTGTTCTTGTCAGTTTCCTAAGCAGAGTTGAACTAGATATGGCCCGTGTGTGTCGGAAGCACAGTTCTTTTGTTCTGAGCAAGCTCACTGTTCGGACCCCATAGGAAACACTTTAGAATAGAAAAGGGCTCTTTTCTCAAAAGCAGAGTGTGTTTCTTGTAAGGCGAGCAAACGTTTGTTTCGAAGTCCTAAATGGAGTTGAATCACATGCAGTTTCTGGTCCTACGAGCAAGAGTTGTTTTCTGGTAAGAAGAGTCACTATTGCGCTCCCATTGTCATACACAGGGCAAATAGCACTGGCGTCTATTCCCAGCATGTACAGTGTATTGGACTGAAGAGGATCTACGGTCCTTGTCAGTTTCCTAAGGAGAATTGATCTAGATATGGCCCGTGTGTGTAGGAAGCACAGTTTTTTTGTTCTGAGCTACCTCACTGTTCTGACCCCATAAGAAACACAGTAGAGTAGAAGAGTTCCCTTTTCTCAAAGACAGAGTGTGTTTCTTGTAAGGCGAGCTAGCGTATGTTTCCCAGTCCTAAATGGAGTTGAATCACATGCAGTTTTTGGTCCTACGAGCAAGAGTTTTTTTCTGGTAAGGAAAGTCACTATTGTTGTCCCATTGCCATACACTGTGCAAATATCACTGGTGTCTCTTCCCAGCAAGAACAGTGTATTGGACTGAAGAGGAGCTACTGTTCTTGTCAGTTTCCTAAGCAGAATTGAACTAGATATGGCCCGTGTGTGTAGGAAGCACATTTCTTTTGTTCTGAGCAAGCTCACTATTCTGGCTCTATAGGAAACACAGTAGAGTAGAAGAGTGATCTTTTCTCAAAAGCAGAGTGTGTTTCTTGTAAGGCGAGCTAGCGTTTGTTTCCCAGTGCTAAATGGAGTTGAATCACATGCAGTTTCTGGTCCTACGAGCAAGAGTTGTTTTCTGGTAAGAAGAGTCACTATTATGCTCCCATTGTCATAAACAGGGCAAATAGCACTGGCGTCTGTTCCCAGCTTGTACAGTGTATTGGACTGAAGAGGATCTACTGTTCTTGTCAGTTTCATAAGCAGAATTGAACTAGATATGACCGTGTGTGTAGTAAGCACAGTTCTTTTGTTCTGAGCAAGCTCACTGTTCGGACCCGATAGGAAACACAGTAGAGTAGATGTGTGCCCTTTTCTCAAAAGCAGAGCTTGTTTCGTGTAAGGCAAGATAGCGTTTGTTTCCCAGTCCTATGTGGAGTTGAATCACATGCAGTTTCTGGTCCTAAGAGCCAGAATTGTTTTCTGGTAAGAAGAGTCACTATTGCACTCCCATTGCTGTACACAGTGCAAATAGCTCTCGCGTATGTTCCCAGCAAGTACACTGTATTGGACTGAAGTGGAGCTACTGTTCTAGTCAGTTTCCTAAACAGAGTTGAACTAGATATGGCCCGTGTGTGCAGGAAGCACAGTTCATTTTTTCTGAGCAAGCTCACTGTTCTGGCACTATAGGAAACACAGTAGAGTAGAAGAGTGCTCTTTTCTCAAAAGCAGACTGTGTTTCTTGTAAGGCGAGCTGGTGTTTGTTTCCCAGTCATAAATGGAGTGGAATCACATGCAGTTTCTGGTCGTACGAGCAAGAGTTGTTTTCTGGTAAAAAGAGTCACTATTGTGCTCCCATTGCCGTACACAGTGCAAATAGCACTGGCGTCTGTTCCCAGCATGTACAGTGTATTGGACTGAAGAGGATCTACTGTTCTTGTCAGTTTACTAAACAGAATTGAACTGGATATGGCCGTGTGTGTAGGAAGCACAGTTCTTTTGTTCTGAGCAAGCTCACTGTTCTGGCCCTATAGGAAACACAGTAGAGTAGAAGAGTGCTCTTTTCTCAAAAGCAGAGTGTGTTTCTTGTAAGGCGAGCTAGTGTTTGTTTCCCAGTCCTAAATGGAGTTGAATCACATGCAGTTTTTGGTCCTACGAGCAAGAGATTTTTTCTGGTAAGGAAAGTCACTATTGTTGTCCCATTGCCATAGACAGTACAAATAGCACTGGCGTCTGTTCCCAGTAAGAACAGTGTATTGGACTGAAGAGGAGCTACTGTTCTTGTCAGTTTCCTAAGCAGAATTAAACTAGATATGGCCCGTGTGTGTAGGAAGCACATTTCTTTTGTTCTGAGCAAGCTCACTACTCTGGCTCTATAGGAAACACAGTAGAGTAGAAGAGTGATCTTTTCTCAAAAGCAGAGTGTGTTTCTTGTAAGGCGAGCTAGCGTTTGTTTCCCAGTCCTAAATGGAGTTGAATCACATGAAGTTTCTGCTCCTAAGAGCAAGAGTTGTTTTCTGGTAAGAAGAGTCACTATTGCGCTCCCATTGTCATACACAGGGCAAATAGCACTGGCGTCTGTTCCCAGCAAGTATAGTGTATGGGACTGAAGAGGATCTACTGTTCCTGTCAGTTTCATGAGCAGAATTGAACTAGATATGACCGTGTGTGTAGGAAGCACAGTTCTTTTGTTCTGAGCAAGCTCACTGTTCGGACCCGATAGGAAAAAAAGTAGAGTAGAAGTGTGCCCTTTTCTCAAAAGCAGAGCTTGTTTCGTGTAAGGCAAGATAGCGTTAGTTTCCCAGTCCTAAGTGGAGTTGAATCACATGCAGTTTCTGGTCCTAAGAGCCAGAATTGTTCTCTGGTAAGAAGAGTCACTATAGCACTCCCATTGCTGTACACAGTACAAATAGCACTCGCGTATGTTCCCAGCAAGTACAGTGCATTGGACTGAAGAGGAGCTACTGTTCTAGTCAGTTTCCTAAACAGAGTTGAACTAGATATGGCCCGTGTGTCCAGGAAGCACAGTTCTTTTTTTCTGAGCAAGCTCACTGTTCTGGCACTATAGGAAACACAGTAGAGTAGAAGAGTGCTCTTTTCTCAAAAGCAGAGTGTGTTTCTTGTAAGGCGAGCTGGTGTTTGTTTCCCAGTCATAAATGGAGTTGAATCATATGCAGTTTCTGGTCTTACGAGCAAGAGTTGTTTTCTGGTAAAAAGAGTCACTATTGTGCTCCCATTGCCGTACACAGTGCAAATACCACTGGCGTCTATTCACAGCATGTACAGTGTATTGGACTGAAGAGGATCTACTGTTCTTGTCAGTTTACTAAGCAGAAATGAACTAGATATGGCCCGTGTGTGTAGGAAGCACAGTTCTTTTGTTCTGAGCAAGCTCACTGTTCGGGTCCTATAGGAAACACAGTAGAGTAGAAGAGTGCTCTTTTCTCAAAAGCAGAGTGTATTTCTTGTAAGGCGAGCTAGCGTTTGTTTCCCAGTCCTAAATGGAGTTGAATCACATGCAGTTTTTGGTCCTACGAGCAAGAGTTTTTTTCTGGTAAGGAAAGTCACTATTGAGCTCCCATTGCCATACGCAGTGCAAATAGCACTCGCGTCTGCTCCTAGCAAGTATAGTGTATTGGACTGAAGAGGAGCTACTGTTCTCTTCAGATTCCTAAGCAGAGTTGAACTAGATATGGCCCGTGTGTGTAGAAAGCACAGTTCTTTTGTTCTGAGCAAGCTCACTGATCGGACCCCATAGGAAACACAGTAGAGTAGAAGTGTGCCCTTTTCTCAAAAGTAAAGCTTGTTTCGTGTAAGGCAAGATAGCGTTTGTTTCCCAGTCCTAAGTGGAGTTGAATCACATGCAGTTTCTGGTCCTAAGAGCCAGAATTGTTTTCTGGTAAGAAGAGTCACTATTGCACTCCCGTTGCTTTACACAGTGCAAATAGCACTCGCGTATGTTCCCAGCAAGTGCAGTGTTTTGGACTGAAGAAGAGCTACTGTTCTAGTCAGTTCCCTAAGCAGAGTTGAACTAGATATGGCCCGTGTGTGCAGGAAGCACAGTTCTTTTGTTCTGAGCAAGCTCACTGTTCTGGCCCTATAGGAAACACAGTAGATTAGAAGAGTGCTCTTTTCTCAAAAGCAGAGTGTGTTTCTTGTAAGGTGAGCTGGTGTTTGTTTCCCAGTCGTAAATGGAGTTGAATCACATGCAGCTTGTGGTCCTACGAGAAAGAGTTGTTTTCTGGTAAGAAGAGTCACTATTGCGCTCTCATTGTCATACACAGTGCAAATAGCACTCGAGTCTGTTCCCAGCAAGTACAGTGTATTGGACTGAAGAGGATCCACTGTTATTGTCAGTTTCCTAAGCAGAATTGAACTAGATATGGCCGTGTGTGTAGGAAGCACAGTTCTTTTGTTCTGAGCAAGCTCACTGTTTTGGCTCTATAGAAAACACAGTAGAGTAGAAGAGTGCTCTTTTCTCAAAAGCAGAGTATGTTTCTTGTAAGGCGAGGTAGTGTTTGTTTCCCAGTCCTAAATGGAGTTGAATCACATGCAGTTTTTGGTCCCATGAGCATGAGTTGTTTTCTGGTAAGGAAAGTCACTATTGTGCTCCCATTCCCCTAAACAGTGCAAATAGCACTCGTGTCTGTTCCCAGCAAGTACAGTGTATTGGACTGAAGAGGAGCTACTGTTCTTGTCAGTTTCCCAGTCAGAGTTGAACTAGATATGGCCCGTGTGTGTAGGAAGCACAGTTCTTTTGTTCTGAGCAAGCTCACTGTTCGGATCCCATAGGAAACACAGTAGAGTAGAAGAGTGCTCTTTTCTCAAAAGCAGAGTCTGTTTCTTGTAAGGCGAGCTAATGTTTGTTTCCCAGTCACAAATGGAGTTGAATCCCATGCAGTTTCTGGTCCTATGAACAAGAGTTGTTTTCTGGTAAGAAGAGTCACTATTACGCTCCCATTGCCATACACAGTGCTAATAGCACTCGCGTCTCTTCGCAGGAATTACAGTGTATTGAACTGAAGAGGAGCTACTGTTCTTGTTAGTGTCCTAAGCAGAGTTGAACTAGATATGGCTCCTGTGTGTAGGAAGCACAGTTCTGTTGTTCTGAGCAAGCTCACTGTTCGGACCCCATAGGAAACACATTAGATTAGAAGAGGGCTCTTTTCTCAAAAGCAGAGTGTGTTTCTTGTAAGGCGAGCTAGTGTTTGTTTCCCAATCCTAAATGGAGTTGAATTACATGCAGTTTCTGGTCCTACGAGCAAGAGTTGTTTTCTGGTAAGAAGAGTCACTATTGTGCTCCATATGTCATACAGAGGGCAAATAGCACTCGCGTCTGTTCCCAGCATGTACAGTGTACTGGACTGAAGAGGATCTACTGTCCTTGTCAGTTTCCTAAGCAGAATTGATCTAGATATGGCCCGTGTGTGTAGGAAGCACAGTTCATCTGTTCTGAGAAAGCTCATTGTTCTGACCCCATAAGAAAAACAGTAGAGTAGAAGAGTGCCCTTTTCTCAAAAGCAGTGTGTGTTTCTTGTAAGGCAAGCTAGCGTTTGTTTTTCCATCCTAAATGGAGTTGAATCACATAAAGTTTCTGGTCCTACGAGCAAGAGTTGTTTTCTGGTAAAAAGAGTCACTATTGCGCTCCCATTGCCATAAACAGGGCAAATAGCACTGGCGTCTGTTCCCAGCATGTACAGTGTATTGGACTGAAGAGGAGCTACTGTTCTTGTCAGTTTCCTAAGCAGAGTAGAACTAGATATAGCCCGTGTGTGTAGGAAGCAAAGTTCTTTTGTTCTGAGCAAGCTCACTATTCTGGCACTATAGGAAACACAGTAGAGTAGAAGAGTGCTCTTTTCTCAAAAGCAGAGTGTGTTTCTTGTAAGGCGAGCTAGTGTTTGTTTCCCAGTCAGAAATGGAGTTGAATCCCATGCAGTTTCTGGTCCTACGAGCAAGAGTTGTTTTGTGGTAAGAAGAGTCACTATTACGCTCCCATTGCCATACACAGAGCAAATAGCACTCGCGTCTGTTCCCAGCAAGTACAGTGTATTGGACTGAAGAGGAGCTACTATTCTTGTCAGTTTCCTAAGCAGAGTTGAACTAGATATGGCAAGTGTGTGTAGGAAGCACAGTTTTATTGTTCTGAGCAAGCTCACTGTTTGGACCCCATAGGAAACACTTTAGATTAGAAGAGGGCTCTTTTCTCAAAAGCAGAGTATGTTTCTTGTAAGGCGAGCTAGCGTTTGTTTCCCAGTCCTAAATGGAGTTGACTCACATGTTGTTTTTGGTCTTATGAGCAAGAGTTGTTTTCTGGTAAGAAGAGTCACTATTGCGCTTCCATTGCCATACAGAGTGCAAATAGCACTCGCGTCTGTTCGCAGCAAGTACAGTGTATTGGACTGAAGATGAGCTACTGTTCTTGTCAGTTTCCTAAGCAGAGTTGAACTAGATATGGCCCCTGTGTGTAGGAAGCACAGTTCTTTTGTTCTGAGCAAGCTCACTGTTCGGACCCCATAGGAAACACAGTAGAGTAGAAGAGTGCTCTTTTCTCAAAAGCAGAGTGTGTTTCTTGTAAGGCGAGCTAGTGTTTGTTTCCCAGTCCGAAATGGAGTTGAATCACATGCAGTTTCTGGTCCTACGAGCAAGAGTTGTCTTCTGGTAAGAAGAGTCACTATTGCGCTCCCATTGTCATACACATTACAAATAGCACTGGCGTCTGTTCACAGCATGTACAGTGTATTGGACTGAGGAGGATCTACTGTTATTGTCAGTTTCCTAAGCTGAGTAGAACTAGATATGGCTCGTGTGTGTAGGAAGCACAGTTCCTTTGTTCTGAGCAACCTCACTGTTCGGACCCCATAGGAAACACTTTAGATTAAAAGAGTGCTCTTTTCTCAAAAGCAGAGTGTGTTTCTCGTAAGGCGAGCTAGCCTTTGTTTCCGAGTCCTAAGTGGAGTTGAATCACATGCAGTTTCTGGTCCTACGAGCAAGAATTGTTTTCTGGTAAAAGAGTCACTATTGCCCTTCCATTGTCATACACTGGGCAAATAGCACTCGTGTCTGTTCCCAGCAACTACAGAGTGTTGAACTGAAGAGGATCTACTATTCTTGTCAGTTTCCTAAGCAGAGTTGAACTAGATATGACCGTGTGTGTACGAAGCACAGTTCTTTTGTTCTGAGCAAGCTCATTGTTTTGGCCCTATAGGAAACACAGTAGAGTAGAAGAGTGCTCTTTTCTCAAAAGCAGAGTGTGTTTCTTGTAAGGCGAGCCAGCCTTTGTTTCCCAGTCCTAAATGGAGTTGAATCACATGCAATTTTTGGTCCTATGAGCAAGAGTTGTTTTCTGGTAAGAAGAGTCACTATTGCGCTCCAATTGTCATACACAGGGCAAATAGCACTGGCGTCTGTTCCCAGCAAGTACGGTGTATTGGACTGAAGAGGAGCTACTGTTTCTGTCAGTTTCCTAAGGAGAGTTGAACTAGATATGGCTCGTGTGTGTAGGAAGCACAGTTCCTTTGTTCTGAGCAAGCTCACTGTTCGTACCGCATGGAAACACTTTAGAGTAGAAGAGGGCTCTTATTTCAAAAGCAGAGTGTGTTTGTTGTAAGGCGAGCTAGCATTTGTTACGCAGTCCTAAATGGAGTTGAATCTTATGCAGTTTCTGGTCCTACGAGCAAAAGTTGTCTTCTGGTAAGAAGAGTCACTATTGTGCTCCCATTGTCATATACATTACAAATAGCACTGGCGTCTGTTCCCAGCTTGTGCAGTGTATTGGACTGTGAAGGATCTACTGTTATTGTCAGTTTCCTAAGCAGATTTGAACTAGATATGGCCGTGTGTGTAGGAAGCAAAGTTCTTTTGTTCTGAGCAAGCTCACTGTTCTGGCCCTTTAGGAAACACAGTATAGTAGAAGAGTGCTCTTTTCTCAAAAGCAGAGTGTGTTTCTTGTAAGGAGAGCTAGTGTTTGTTTCCCAGTCTGAAATGGAGTTGAATCCCATGCAGTTTTTGGTCCTACGAGCAAGAGTTGTTTTCTGGTAAGAAGATTCACTTTTGGGCTCCCATTGCCATATACAGTGAAAATAGCTCTCGCGTCTGTTCCCAGCAAGTACAGTGTATTGGACAGAAGAGGAGCTACTGTTTTTGTCAGTTTCCTAAGCAGAGTTGAACTAGATATGGCCCGTGTGTGTAGGAAGCACAGTTCTTTTGTTCTGAGCAAGCTCACTGTTTTGGCTCTATAAGAATCACAGTAGAGTAGAAGAGTGCTCTTTTCTCAAATGCAGAGTGTGTTTCTTCTAAGGCGAGTTAGCGTTTGTTTCCCAGTCCTAAATGGAGTTGAATCACATGCAGTTTTTGGTCCCATGAGCAAGAGTTGTTTTCTGGTAAGGAAATTCACTATTGTGCTCCCATTCCCTTACACAGTGCAAATACCACTCGCGTCTGTTCCCAGCAAGTACAGTGTATTGGACTGAAGATGAGCTACTGTTCTTGTCAGTTTCCTAAGCAGAGTTGAACTAGATATGGCCCGTGTGTGTAGGAAGCACAGTTCTTTTGTTCTGAGCAAGCTCACTGTTCGGATCCCAAAGGAAACACAGTAGAGTAGAAGAGTGCTCTTTTCTCAAAAGCAGAGTGTGTTTCTTGTATGGCGAGCTAGTGTTTGTTTCCCAGTCCTAAATGGAGTTGAATCCCATGCAGTTTCTAGTCCTATGAGCAAGAGTTGTTTTCTGGTAAGAAGAGTCACTATTACGCTCCCATTGCCATACACAGTGCTAATAGCACTCGCGTCTGTTCCCAGGAAGTACAGTGTATTGGACTGAAGAGGAGCTACTGTTTCTGTCAGTTTCCTAAGGAGAGTTGAACTAGATATGGCTCGTGTGTGTAGGAAGCACAGTTCTTTTGTTCTGAGCAACCTCACTGTTCTGACCCCATAGGAAACACTTTAGATTAGAAGAGGGCTCTTTTCTCAAAAGCAGAGTGTGTTTCTTGTAAGGCGAGCTAGCGTTTGTTTCCCAGTCCTAAATGGAGTTGAATCAAATGCAGTTTATGCTCCTAGGAGCAAGAGTTGTCTTCTGGTATGAAGAGTCACTATTGCGCTCCCATTGTCATATACATTTCAAATAGCACTGGCGTCTGTTCCCAGGATGTACAGTGTATTGGACTGAGTAGGATCTACTGTTATTGTCAGTTTCCTAAGCAGAATTGAACTAGATATGGCTCGTGTGTGTAGGAAGCACAGTTCTTTTGTTCTGAGCAAGCTCACTGTTTTGGCTCTATAGAAAACACAGTAGATTAGAAGAGTGCTCTTTTCTCAAAAGAAGAGTGTGTTTCTTGAAAGGCGAGCTAGTGTTTGTTTCCCAGTCCTAAATGGAGTTGAATCACATGCAGTTTCTGGTCCTACGAGCAAGAGTTGTTTTCTGGTAAGAAGAGTCACTATTGCCCTCCCATTGCCATACACAGGGCAAAGAGCACTGGCGTCTGTTCCCAGCAAGTACAGTGTATGGGACTGAAGAGGATCTATTGTTCTTGTCAGTTTCATGAGCAGAATTGAACTAGATATGACCGTGTGTGTAGGAAGCACAGTTCTTTTGTTCTGAGCAAGCTCACTCCTCGGACCCGATAGGAAACACAGTAGAGTAGAAGTGTGCCCTTTTCTCAAAAGCAGAGCTTGTTTCATGTAAGACAAGATAGCGTTAGTTTCCCAGTCCTAAGTGGAGTTGAATCACATGCAGTTTCTGGTCCTAAGAGCCAGAATTGTTTTTTGGTAAGAAGAGTCACTATTGCACTCCCATTGCTGTACACAGTACAAATAGCCCTCGCATATGTTCCCAGCAAGTACAGTGCATTGGACTGAAGAGGAGCTACTGTTCTAGTCAGTTTCCTAAACAGAGTTGAACTAGATATGGCCCGTGTGTGCAGGAAGCACAGTTCTTTTTTTCTGAGCAAGCTCATTGTTCTGGCACTATAGGAAACACAGTAGAGTAGAAGAGTGCTCTTTTCTCAAAAGCAGAGTGTGTTTCTTGTAAGGCGAGCTGGTGTTTGTTTCCCAGTCATAAATGGAGTTGAATCACATGCAGTTTCTGGTCGTACGAGCAAGAGTTGTTTTCTGGTAAAAAGAGTCACTATTGTGCTCCCATTGCCGTACACAGTGCAAATACCACTGGCGTCTGTTCCCAGCATGTACAGTGTATTGGACTGAAGATGATCTACTGTTCTTGTCAGTTTACTAAACAGAATTGAACTAGATATGGCCGTGTGTGTAGGAAGCACAGTTCTTTTGTTCTGAGCAAGCTCACTGTTCTGGCCCTATAGGAAACACAGTAGAGTAGAAGAGTGCTCTTTTCTCAAAAGCAGAGTGTGTTTCTTGTAAGGCGAGCTAGAGTTTGTTTCCCATTCCTAAATGGAGTTGAATCACATGCAGTTTTTGGTCCTACGAGCAAGAGTTTTTTTCTGGGAAGGAAAGTCACTATTGAGCTCCCATTGCCATATGCAGTGCAAATAGCTCTCGCGTTTGTTCCCAGCAAGTACAGTATATTGGACTGAAGAGGAGCTACTGTTCTTGTCAGTTACCTAAGCGGAGTTGAACTAGATATGGCCCGTGTGTATAGGAAGCACAGTTCTTTTGTTCTGAGCAAGCTCACTGTTTGGACCCCATAGGAAACACAGTAGAGTAGAAGAGTGATCTTTTCTCAAAGCAGAGTGTGTTTCTTGTAAGGCGAGCTAGCGTTTGTTTCCCAGTCCTAAATGGAGTTGAATCACATGCAGTTTCTGGTCCTAGGAGCAAGAGATGTTTTCTGGTAAGAAGAGTCACTATTGCGCTCCCATTGTCATACACAGGGCAAATAGCACTGGCGTCTGTTCCCAACATGTACAGTGTATTCGACTGAGTAGGATCTACTGTTATTGTCAGTTTCCTAAGCAGAATTGAACTAGATATGGCCGTGTGTAGGAAGCACAGTTCTTTTGTTCTGAGCAAGCTCACTCTTTTGGCTCTATAGAAAACACAGTAGAGTAGAAGAGAGCTCTTTTCTCAGAAGCAGAGTGTATTTTTGTAAGGTGAGCTAGCGTTTGTTTCCCAGTCCTAAATGAAGTTGAATCACATGCTGTTTATGGTCCTACGAGTTTAGCTGTTTTTTGGTAAGAAGAGTCACAATTGCGCTCCCATTGCCATACACAGTGCAAATAGCACTGGTGTCTGTTCCCAGCAAGTACAGTGTATTGGACTGAAGAGGATCTACTGTTCTTGTCAGTTTCTTAAGCAGAGTTGAACTAGATGTGGCCCGTGTGTGTTGGAAGCACGGTTCTTTTGTTTGGAGCAAGCTCACTGTTTAGAACCCATAGGAAACACAGTAGAGTAGAAGAGTGCTCTTTTCTCAAAAGCAGAGTGTGTTTCTTGTAAGGCGAGCTAGTTTTTGGATCCCAGTTCTAAATGGAGTTGAATCACATGCAGTTTCTGGTCCTACGAGCAAGAGTTGTTTTCTGGTAAGAAGAGTCACTATTGCGCTCCCCTTATCATACACAGGGCAAATAGCACTGGCCTCTGTTCCCAGCATGTACAGTGTATTGCACTGAAGAGGAGCTACTGTTCTTGTCAGTTTCCTAAGCAGAGTTGAACTAGATATAGCCCGTGTGTGTAGGAAGCAAGGTTCTTTTGTTGTGAGCAAGCTCACTATTCAGGCCCTATTGGAAACACAGTAGAGTAGAAGAGTGCTCTTTTCTCAAAAGCAGAGTGTGTTTCTTGTAAGGCGAGCTAGCATTTGTTTCCCAGTCCTAAATGGAGTTGAATCACATGCAGTTTCTGGTCCTAAGAGCTAGAGATGTTTTGTGGGAAGAAGAGTCACTATTGTGCTCCCATTGTCATACACAGGGCAAATAGCACTGGCGTCTGTTCCAATCAAGTACAGTGTATTGGACTGAAGAGGAGCTACTGCTCTTGTCAGTTTCCTAAGCAGAGTTGAACTAGATATGGCCCGTGTGTCCAGGAAGCACAGTTCTTTTTTTCTGAGCAAGCTCATTGTTCTGGCACTATAGGAAACACAGTAGAGTAGAAGAGTGCTCTTTTCTCAAAAGCAGAGTGTGTTTCTTGTAAGGCGAGCTGGTGTTTGTTTCCCAGTCATAAATGGAGTTGAATCACATGCAGTTTCTGGTCGTACGAGCAAGAGTTGTTTTCTGGTAAAAAGAGTCACTATTGTGCTCCCATTGCCGTACACAGTGCAAATACCACTGGCGTCTGTTCCCAGCATGTACAGTGTATTGGACTGAAGATGATCTACTGTTCTTGTCAGTTTACTAAACAGAATTGAACTAGATATGGCCGTGTGTGTAGGAAGCACAGTTCTTTTGTTCTGAGCAAGCTCACTGTTCTGGCCCTATAGGAAACACAGTAGAGTAGAAGAGTGCTCTTTTCTCAAAAGCAGAGTGTGTTTCTTGTAAGGCGAGCTAGAGTTTGTTTCCCAGTCCTAAATGGAGTTGAATCACATGCAGTTTTTGGTCCTACGAGCAAGAGTTTTTTTCTGGGAAGGAAAGTCACTATTGAGCTCCCATTGCCATATGCAGTGCAAATAGCTCTCGCGTTTGTTCCCAGCAAGTACAGTATATTGGACTGAAGAGGAGCTACTGTTCTTGTCAGTTTCCTAAGCGGAGTTGAACTAGATATGGCCCGTGTGTATAGGAAGCACAGTTCTTTTGTTCTGAGCAAGCTCACTGTTTGGACCCCATAGGAAACACAGTAGAGTAGAAGAGTGATCTTTTCTCAAAGCAGAGTGTGTTTCTTGTAAGGCGAGCTAGCGTTTGTTTCCCAGTCCTAAATGGAGTTGAATCACATGCAGTTTCTGGTCCTAGGAGCAAGAGATGTTTACTGGTAAGAAGAGTCACTTTTGCGCTCCCATTGTCATACACAGGGCAAATAGCACTGGCGTCTGTTCCCAACATGTACAGTGTATTCGACTGAGTAGGATCTACTGTTATTGTCAGTTTCCTAAGCAGAATTGAACTAGATATGGCCGTGTGTAGGAAGCACAGTTCTTTTGTTCTGAGCAAGCTCACAATTTGGCTCTATAGAAAACACAGTAGAGTAGAAGAGAGCTCTTTTCTCAGAAGCAGAGTGTGTTTTTTGTAAGGTGAGCTAGCGTTTGTTTCCCAGTCCTAAATGAAGTTGAATCACATGCTGTTTCTGGTCCTACGAGTAGAGCTGTTTTTTGGTAAGAAGAGTCACAATTGCGCTCCCATTGCCATACACAGTACAAATAGCACTTGCGTCTGTTCCAATCAAGTACAGTGTATTGGACTGAAGAGGAGCTACTGCTCTTGTCAGTTTCCTAAGCAGAGTTGAACTAAATGTGGCCCGTGTGTGTAGGAAGCACAGTTCTTTTGTTCTGAGTTATCTCACTGTTCTGGCCCTATAGGAAACACAGTAGAGTAGAAGAGTGCTCTTTTCTCAAAAGCAGAGTGTGTTTCTTGTAAGGCGAGCTGGTGTTTGTTTCCCAGTCGTAAATGGAGTTGAATCACATGCAGGTTCTGGTCCTATGAGCAAGAGTTGTTTTCTGGTAAAAAGTGTCACTCTTGTGCTCCCATTGCCGTACACAGTGCAAATACCACTGGCGTCTGTTCCCAGAATGTACAGTGTATTGGACTGAAGAGGATCTACTGTTCTTGTCAGTTTACTAAACAGAGTTGAACTAGATATGGCCCGTGTGTGTAGGAAGCACAGTTCTTTTGTTCTGAGCAAGCTCACTGTTCTGGCGCTATAGGAAACACAGTAGAGTAGAAGAGTGCTCTTTTCTCAAAAGCAATGTGTGTTTCTTGTAAGGCGAGCTACCATTTGTTTCCCAGTCCTAAATGGAGTTGAATCAAATGCAGTTTTTGGTCCTACGAGCAAGAGTTGTTTTCTGGTAAGAAGACTCACTATTGCGCTCCCATTGCCATACACAGTGCAAATAGCACTGGTGTCTGTTCCCAGCAAGTACAGTGTATTGGACTGAAGAGGATCTACTGTTCTTGTCAGTTTCCTAAGCAGAGTTGAACTAGATAAGGCCCGTGTGTGTTGGAAGCACGGTTCTTTTGTTTGGAGCAAGCTCACTGTTTAGAACCCATAGGAAACACAGTAGAGTAGAAGAGTGCTCTTTTCTCAGAAGAAGAGTGTGTTTATTGTAAGGCGAGCTAGTTTTTGGATCCCAGTTCTAAATGGAGTTGAATCACATGCAGTTTCTGGTCCTACGAGCAAGAGTTGTTTTCTGGTAAGAAGAGTCACTATTGCGCTCCCCTTATCATAGACAGGGCAAATAGCACTGGCCTCTGTTCCCAGCATGTACAGTGTATTGCACTGAAGAGGAGCTACTGTTCTTGTCAGTTTCCTAAGCAGAGTTGAACTAGATATAGCCCGTGTGTGTAGGAAGCACGGTTCTTTTGTTCTGAGCAAGCTGACTATTCAGGCCCTATTGGAAACACAGTAGAGTAGAAGAGTGCTCTTTTCTCAAAAGCAGAGTGTGTTTCTTGTAAGGCAAGCTAGCATTTGTTTCCCAGTCCTAAATGGAGTTGAATCACATGCAGTTTCTGCTCCTAAGAGCTAGAGTTGTTTTGTGGGAAGAAGAGTCACTATTGTGCTCCCATTGTCATACACAGGGCAAATAGCACTGGCGTCTGTTCCCAGCAAGTACATTGTATTGGACTGAAGAGGAGCTACTGTTCTTGTCAGTTTCCTAAGCAGAGTTGAACTAGATATGGCCCGTGTGTGTAGGAAGCACAGTTCTTTTGTTCTGAGCAAGCTCACTGTTCGGACCCCATAGGAAACACTTTAGAATAGAAGAGGGCTCCTTTCTCAAAAGCAGAGGGTGTTTCTTGTAAGGCGAGCTAACGATTGTTTCCCAGTCCTAAATGGAGTTGAATCTAATGCAGTTTCTGGTCCTACAAGCAAGAGTTGTTTTCTGGTAAGAAGAGTCACTATTGCGCTCCCATTGTCATACACAGGGCAAATAGCACTGGCGTCTATTCCCAGCATTTACAGTGTATTGGACTGAAGAGGATCTACTGTCCTTGTCAGTTTCCTAAGGAGAATTGATCTAGATATGACCCGTGTGTGTAGGAAGCACAGTTCTTTTGTTCTGAGCAACCTCACTGTTCTGACCCCATAAGAAACACAGTAGAGTAGAAGAGTACCCTTTTCTCAAAGGCAGAGTGTGTTTCTCATAAGGCGAGCTAGCGTATGTTTACCAGTCATAAATGGAGTTGAATCACATGCAGTTTTTGGTCCTACGAGCAAGAGTTTTTTTCTGGTAAGGAAAGTCACTATTGTTGTCCCATTGCCATAGAGAGTACAAATAGCACTGGCGTCTGTTCCCAGCAAGAACAGTGTATTGGACTGAAGAGGAGCTACTGTTCTTGTCAGTTTCCTAAGCAGAATTAAACTAGATATGGCCCGTGTGTAGGAAGCACAGTTCTTTTGTTCTGAGCAAGCTCACTGTTCTGGCGCTATAGGAAACACAGTAGAGTAGAAGAGTGCTCTTTTCTCAAAAGCAATGTGTGTTTCTTGTAAGGCGAGCTACCATTTGTTTCCCAGTCCTAAATGGAGTTGAATCAAATGCAGTTTTTGGTCCTACGAGCAAGAGTTGTTTTCTGGTAAGAAGACTCACTATTGCGCTCCCATTGCCATACACAGTGCAAATAGCACTGGTGTCTGTTCCCAGCAAGTACAGTGTATTGGACTGAAGAGGATCTACTGTTCTTGTCAGTTTCCTAAGCAGAGTTGAACTAGATAAGGCCCGTGTGTGTTGGAAGCACGGTTCTTTTGTTTGGAGCAAGCTCACTGTTTAGAACCCATAGGAAACACAGTAGAGTAGAAGAGTGCTCTTTTCTCAGAAGAAGAGTGTGTTTATTGTAAGGCGAGCTAGTTTTTGGATCCCAGTTCTAAATGGAGTTGAATCACATGCAGTTTCTGGTCCTACGAGCAAGAGTTGTTTTCTGGTAAGAAGAGTCACTATTGCGCTCCCCTTATCATACACAGGGCAAATAGCACTGGCCTCTGTTCCCAGCATGTACAGTGTATTGCACTGAAGAGGAGCTACTGTTCTTGTCAGTTTCCTAAGCAGAGTTGAACTAGATATAGCCCGTGTGTGTAGGAAGCACGGTTCTTTTGTTCTGAGCAAGCTGACTATTCAGGCCCTATTGGAAACACAGTAGAGTAGAAGAGTGCTCTTTTCTCAAAAGCAGAGTGTGTTTCTTGTAAGGCAAGCTAGCATTTGTTTCCCAGTCCTAAATGGAGTTGAATCACATGCAGTTTCTGCTCCTAAGAGCTAGAGTTGTTTTGTGGGAAGAAGAGTCACTATTGTGCTCCCATTGTCATACACAGGGCAAATAGCACTGGCGTCTGTTCCCAGCAAGTACATTGTATTGGACTGAAGAGGAGCTACTGTTCTTGTCAGTTTCCTAAGCAGAGTTGAACTAGATATGGCCCGTGTGTGTAGGAAGCACAGTTCTTTTGTTCTGAGCAAGCTCACTGTTCGGACCCCATAGGAAACACTTTAGAATAGAAGAGGGCTCCTTTCTCAAAAGCAGAGGGTGTTTCTTGTAAGGCGAGCTAACGATTGTTTCCCAGTCCTAAATGGAGTTGAATCTAATGCAGTTTCTGGTCCTACAAGCAAGAGTTGTTTTCTGGTAAGAAGAGTCACTATTGCGCTCCCATTGTCATACACAGGGCAAATAGCACTGGCGTCTATTCCCAGCATTTACAGTGTATTGGACTGAAGAGGATCTACTGTCCTTGTCAGTTTCCTAAGGAGAATTGATCTAGATATGACCCGTGTGTGTAGGAAGCACAGTTCTTTTGTTCTGAGCAACCTCACTGTTCTGACCCCATAAGAAACACAGTAGAGTAGAAGAGTACCCTTTTCTCAAAGGCAGAGTGTGTTTCTCATAAGGCGAGCTAGCGTATGTTTACCAGTCATAAATGGAGTTGAATCACATGCAGTTTTTGGTCCTACGAGCAAGAGTTTTTTTCTGGTAAGGAAAGTCACTATTGTTGTCCCATTGCCATAGAGAGTACAAATAGCACTGGCGTCTGTTCCCAGCAAGAACAGTGTATTGGACTGAAGAGGAGCTACTGTTCTTGTCAGTTTCCTAAGCAGAATTAAACTAGATATGGCCCGTGTGTGTAGGAAGCACATTTCTTTTGTTCTGAGCAAGCTCACTATTCTGGCTCTATAGGAAACACAGTAGAGAAGAAGAGTGATCTTTACTAAAAAGCAGAGTGTGTTTCTTGTAAGGCGAGCTAGCGTTTGTTTCCCAGTCCTAAATGGAGTTGAATCACATGCAGTTTCTGCTCCTAAGAGCAAGAGTTGTTTTCTGGTAAGAAGAGTCACTATTGCGCTCCCATTGTCATACACAGGGCAAATAGCACTGGCGTCTGTTTCCAGCAAGTACAGTGTATGGGACTGAAGAGGATCTACTGTTCTTGTCAGTTTCATGAGCAGAACTGAACTAGATATGACCGTGTGTGTAGGAAGCACAGTTCTTTTGTTCTGAGCAAGCTCACTGTTCGGACCCGATAGGAAACACAGTAGAGTAGAAGTGTGCCGTTTTATCAAAAGCAGAGCTTGTTTCGTGTAAGGCAAGATAGCGTTAGTTTCCCAGTCCTAAGTGGAGTTGAATCACATGCAGTTTCTGGTCCTAAGAGCCAGAATTTTTTTCTGGTAAGAAGAGTCACTATTGCACTCCCATTGCTGTACACAGTATAAATAGCACTCGCGTATGTTCCCAGCAAGTACAGTGCATTGGACTGAAGAGGAGCTACTGTTCTAGTCAGTTTCCTAAACAGAGTTGAACTAGATATGGCCCGTGTGTCCAGGAAGCACAGTTCTTTTTTTCTGAGCAAGCTCACTGATCTTGCACTATAGGAAACACAGTAGAGTAGAAGAGTGCTCTTTTCTCAAAAGCAGAGTGTGTTTCTTGTAAGGCGAGCTGGTGTTTGTTTGCCAGTCATAAATGGAGTTGAATCACATGCAGTTTCTGGTCATACCAGCAAGAGTTGTTTTCTGGTAAAAAGAGTCACTATTGTGCTCCCATTGCCGTACACAGTGCAAATACCACTGGCGTCTGTTCACAGCATGCACAGTGTATTGGACTGAAGAGGATCTACTGTTCTTGTCAGTTTACTAAGCAGAATTGAACTAGATATGGCCCGTGTGTGTAGGAAGCACAGTTCTTTTGTTCTGAGCAAGCTCACTGTTCTGGCCCTATAGGAAACACAGTAGAGTAGAAGAGTGCTCTTTTCTCAGAAGCAGAGTGTATTTCTTGTAAGGCGAGCTAGCGTTTGTTTCCCAGTCCTCAATGGAGTTGAATCACATGCAGTTTTTGGTCCTATGAGCAAGAGTTTTTTTCTGGTAAGGAAAGTCACTATTGAGCTCCCATTGCCATACGCAGTGCAAATAGCACTCGCGTACGCTCCCAGCAAGTACAGTGTATTGGACTGAAGAGGAGCTACTGTTCTTTTCAGATTCCTAAGCAGAGTTGAACTAGATATGGCCCGTGTGTGTAGAAAGCACAGTTCTTTTGTTCTGAGCAAGCTCACTGTTCTGGCCCTATAGGAAACACAGTAGAGTAGAAGTGTGCCCTTTTCTCAAAAGTAAAGCTTGTTTCGTGTAAGGCAAGATAGCGTTTGTTTCCCAGTCTTAAATGGAGTTGAATCACATGCAGTTTCTGGTCCTAAGAGCCAGAATTGTTTTCTGGTAAGAAGAGTCACTATTGCACTCCCGTTGCTTTACACAGTGCAAATAGCACTCGCGTAAGTTCCCAGCAAGTGCAGTGTTTTGGACTGAAGAGGAGCTACTGTTCTAGTCAGTTCCCTAAGCAGAGTTGAACTAGATATGGCCCGTGTGTGCAGAAAGCACAGTTCTTTTGTTCTGAGCAAGCTCACTGTTCTGGCCCTATAGGAAACACAGTAGAGTAGAAGAGTGCTCTTTTCTCAAAAGCAATGTGTGTTTCTTGTAAGGCGAGCTAGCGTTTGTTTCCCAGTCCTAAATGGAGTTGAATCACATGCAGTTTCTGTTCCTATGAGCAAGAGTTGTTTTCTGGTAAGAAGAGTCACTATTGCGCTCCCATTATCATACACAGGGCAAATAGCACTGGCATCTGTTCCCAGCATGTACAGTATATTGCACTGAAGAGGAGCTAATGTTCTTGTCAGTTTCCTAAGCAGAGTTGAACTAGATATAGCCCGTGTGTGTGTGTAGGAAGCACGGTTCTTTTGTTCTGAGCAAGCTCACTATTCAGGCCCTATTGGAAACACAGTAGAGTAGAAGAGTGCTCTTTTCTCAAAAGCAGAGTGTGTTTCTTGTAAGGCGAGCTAGCATTTGTTTCCCAGTCCTAAATGGAGTTGAATCTAATGCAGTTTCTGGTCCTACAAGCAAGAGTTGTTTTCTGGTAAGAAGAGTCACTATTGCGCTCCCATTGTCATACACAGGGCAAATAGCACTGGCGTCTATTCCCAGCATTTACAGTGTATTGGACTGAAGAGGATCTACTGTCCTTGTCAGTTTCCTAAGGAGAATTGATCTAGATATGACCCGTGTGTGTAGGAAGCACAGTTCTTTTGTTCTGAGCAACCTCACTGTTCTGACCCCATAAGAAACACAGTAGAGTAGAAGAGTACCCTTTTCTCAAAGGCAGAGTGTGTTTCTCATAAGGCGAGCTAGCGTATGTTTACCAGTCATAAATGGAGTTGAATCACATGCAGTTTTTGGTCCTACGAGCAAGAGTTTTTTTCTGGTAAGGAAAGTCACTATTGTTGTCCCATTGCCATAGAGAGTACAAATAGCACTGGCGTCTGTTCCCAGCAAGAACAGTGTATTGGACTGAAGAGGAGCTACTGTTCTTGTCAGTTTCCTAAGCAGAATTAAACTAGATATGGCCCGTGTGTGTAGGAAGCACATTTCTTTTGTTCTGAGCAAGCTCACTATTCTGGCTCTATAGGAAACACAGTAGAGAAGAAGAGTGATCTTTACTCAAAAGCAGAGTGTGTTTCTTGTAAGGCGAGCTAGCGTTTGTTTCCCAGTCCTAAATGGAGTTGAATCACATGCAGTTTCTGCTCCTAAGAGCAAGAGTTGTTTTCTGGTAAGAAGAGTCACTATTGCGCTCCCATTGTCATACACAGGGCAAATAGCACTGGCGTCTGTTTCCAGCAAGTACAGTGTATGGGACTGAAGAGGATCTACTGTTCTTGTCAGTTTCATGAGCAGAACTGAACTAGATATGACCGTGTGTGTAGGAAGCACAGTTCTTTTGTTCTGAGCAAGCTCACTGTTCGGACCTGATAGGAAACACAGTAGAGTAGAAGTGTGCCGTTTTATCAAAAGCAGAGCTTGTTTCGTGTAAGGCAAGATAGCGTTAGTTTCCCAGTCCTAAGTGGAGTTGAATCACATGCAGTTTCTGGTCCTAAGAGCCAGAATTTTTTTCTGGTAAGAAGAGTCACTATTGCACTCCCATTGCTGTACACAGTATAAATAGCACTCGCGTATGTTCCCAGCAAGTACAGTGCATTGGACTGAAGAGGAGCTACTGTTCTAGTCAGTTTCCTAAACAGAGTTGAACTAGATATGGCCCGTGTGTCCAGGAAGCACAGTTCTTTTTTTCTGAGCAAGCTCACTGATCTTGCACTATAGGAAACACAGTAGAGTAGAAGAGTGCTCTTTTCTCAAAAGCAGAGTGTGTTTCTTGTAAGGCGAGCTGGTGTTTGTTTGCCAGTCATAAATGGAGTTGAATCACATGCAGTTTCTGGTCATACCAGCAAGAGTTGTTTTCTGGTAAAAAGAGTCACTATTGTGCTCCCATTGCCGTACACAGTGCAAATACCACTGGCGTCTGTTCACAGCATGCACAGTGTATTGGACTGAAGAGGATCTACTGTTCTTGTCAGTTTACTAAGCAGAATTGAACTAGATATGGCCCGTGTGTGTAGGAAGCACAGTTCTTTTGTTCTGAGCAAGCTCACTGTTCTGGCCCTATAGGAAACACAGTAGAGTAGAAGAGTGCTCTTTTCTCAGAAGCAGAGTGTATTTCTTGTAAGGCGAGCTAGCGTTTGTTTCCCAGTCCTCAATGGAGTTGAATCACATGCAGTTTTTGGTCCTATGAGCAAGAGTTTTTTTCTGGTAAGGAAAGTCACTATTGAGCTCCCATTGCCATACGCAGTGCAAATAGCACTCGCGTACGCTCCCAGCAAGTACAGTGTATTGGACTGAAGAGGAGCTACTGTTCTTTTCAGATTCCTAAGCAGAGTTGAACTAGATATGGCCCGTGTGTGTAGAAAGCACAGTTCTTTTGTTCTGAGCAAGCTCACTGTTCTGGCCCTATAGGAAACACAGTAGAGTAGAAGTGTGCCCTTTTCTCAAAAGTAAAGCTTGTTTCGTGTAAGGCAAGATAGCGTTTGTTTCCCAGTCTTAAATGGAGTTGAATCACATGCAGTTTCTGGTCCTAAGAGCCAGAATTGTTTTCTGGTAAGAAGAGTCACTATTGCACTCCCGTTGCTTTACACAGTGCAAATAGCACTCGCGTAAGTTCCCAGCAAGTGCAGTGTTTTGGACTGAAGAGGAGCTACTGTTCTAGTCAGTTCCCTAAGCAGAGTTGAACTAGATATGGCCCGTGTGTGCAGGAAGCACAGTTCTTTTGTTCTGAGCAAGCTCACTGTTCTGGCCCTATAGGAAACACAGTAGAGTAGAAGAGTGCTCTTTTCTCAAAAGCAATGTGTGTTTCTTGTAAGGCGAGCTAGCGTTTGTTTCCCAGTCCTAAATGGAGTTGAATCACATGCAGTTTCTGTTCCTATGAGCAAGAGTTGTTTTCTGGTAAGAAGAGTCACTATTGCGCTCCCATTATCATACACAGGGCAAATAGCACTGGCATCTGTTCCCAGCATGTACAGTATATTGCACTGAAGAGTAGCTAATGTTCTTGTCAGTTTCCTAAGCAGAGTTGAACTAGATATAGCCCGTGTGTGTGTGTAGGAAGCACGGTTCTTTTGTTCTGAGCAAGCTCACTATTCAGGCCCTATTGGAAACACAGTAGAGTAGAAGAGTGCTCTTTTCTCAAAAGCAGAGTGTGTTTCTTGTAAGGCGAGCTAGCATTTGTTTCCCAGTCCTAAATGGAGTTGAATCACATGCAGTTTCTGCTCCTAAGAGCTAGAGTTGTTTTGTGGGAAGAAGAGTCACTATTGTGCTCCCATTGTCATACACAGGGCAAATAGCACTGGCGTCTATTCCCAGCATGTACAGTGTATTGGACTGAAGAGGATCTACGGTCCTTGTCAGTTTCCTAAGGAGAATTGATCTAGATATGGCCCGTGTGTGTAGGAAGCACAGTTCTTTTGTTCTGAGCAACCTCACTGTTCTGACCCCATAAGAAACACAGTAGAGTAGAAGAGTTCCCTTTTCTCAAAGACAGAGTGTGTTTCTTGTAAGGCGAGCTAGCGTATGTTTCCCAGTGCTAAATGGAGTTGAATCACATGCAGTTTTTGGTCCTACGAGCAAGAGTTTTTTTCTGGTAAGGAAAGTCACTATTGTTGTCCCATTGCCATACACTGTGCAAATATCACTGGTGTCTCTTCCCAGCAAGAACAGTGTATTGGACTGAAGAGGAGCTACTGTTCTTGTCAGTTTCCTAAGCAGAATTGAACTAGATATGGCCCGTGTGTGTAGGAAGCACATTTCTTTGTTCTGAGCAAGCTCACTATTCTGGCTCTATAGGAAACACAGTAGAGTAGAAGAGTGATCTTTTCTCAAAGCAGAGTGTGTTTCTTGTAAGGCGAGCTAGCGTTTGTTTCCCAGTGCTAAATGGAGTTGAATCACATGCAGTTTCTGGTCCTACGAGCAAGAGTTGTTTTCTGGTAAGAAGAGTCACTATTGTGCTCCCATTGTCATAAACAGGGCAAATAGCACCGGCGTCTGTTCCCAGCTTGTACAGTGTATTGGACTGAAGAGGATCTACTGTTCTTGTCAGTTTCATAAGCAGAATTGATCTAGATATGACCGTGTGTGTAGTAAGCACAGTTCTTTTGTTCTGAGCAAGCTCACTGTTCGGACCCGATAGGAAACACAGTAGAGTAGATGTGTGCCCTTTTCTCAAAAGCAGAGCTTGTTTCGTGTAAGGCAAGATAGCGTTTGTTTCCCAGTCCTATGTGGAGTTGAATCACATGCAGTTTCTGGTCCTAAGAGCCAGAATTGTTTTCTGGTAAGAAGAGTCACTATTGCACTCCCATTGCTGTACACAGTGCAAATAGCTCTCGCGTATGTTCCCAGCAAGTACACTGTATTGGACTGAAGTGGAGCTACTGTTCTAGTCAGTTTCCTAAACAGAGTTGAACTAGATACGGCCCATGTGTGCAGGAAGCACAGTTCTTTTTTTCTGAGCAAGCTCACTGTTCTGGCACTATAGGAAACACAGTAGAGTAGAAGAGTGCTCTTTTCTCAAAAGCAGACTGTGTTTCTTGTAAGGCGAGCTGGTGTTTGTTTCCCAGTCATAAATGGAGTTGAATCACATGCAGTTTCTGTTCCTATGAGCAAGAGTTGTTTTCTGGTAAAAAGAGTCACTATTGTGCTCCCATTGCCATACACAGTGCAAATAGCACTGGCGTCTGTTCCCAGCATGTACAGTGTATTGGACTGAAGAGGATCTACTGTTCTTGTCAGTTTACTAAACAGAATTGAACTAGATATGGCCGTGTGTGTAGGAAGCACAGTTCTTTTGTTCTGAGCAAGCTCACTGTTCTGGCCCTATAGGAAACACAGTAGAGTAGAAGAGTGCTCTTTTCTCAAAAGCAGAGTGTGTTTCTTGTAAGGCGAGCTAGCGTTTGTTTCCCAGTCCTAAATGGAGTTGAATCACATGCAGTTTTTGGTCCTACGAGCAAGAGTTTTTTTCTGGTAAGGAAAGTCACTATTGAGCTCCCATTGCCATACGCAGTGCAAATAGCACTCGCGTCTGCTCCCAGCAAGTACAGTGTATTGGACTGAAGAGGAGCTACTGTTCTTTTCAGATTCCTAAGCAGAGTTGAACTAGATATGGCCCGTGTGTGTAGAAAGCACAGTTCTTTTGTTCTGAGCAAGCTCACTGATCGGACCCCATAGGAAACACAGTAGAGTAGAAGTGTGCCCTTTTCTCAAAAGTAAAGCTTGTTTCGTGTAAGGCAAGATAGCGTTTGTTTCCCACTCCTAAGTGGAGTTGAGTCACATGCAGTTTCTGGTCCTAAGAGCCAGAATTGTTTTCTGGTAAGAAGAGTCACTATTGCACTCCCGTTGCTTTACACAGTGCAAATAGCACTCACGTATGTTCCCACAAGTGCAGTGTTTTGGACTGAAGAGGAGCTACTGTTCTAGTCAGTTCCCTAAGCAGAGTTGAACTAGATATGGCCCGTGTGTGCAGGAAGCACAGTTCTTTTGTTCTGAGCAAGCTCACTGTTCTGGCCCTATAGGAAACACAGTAGAGTAGAAGAGTGCTCTTTTCTCAAAAGCAGAGTGTGTTTCTTGTAAGGTGAGCTGGTGTTTGTTTCCCAGTCGTAAATGGAGTTGAATCACATGCAGTTTCTGGTCCTACGAGCAAGAGTTGTTTTGTGGTAAAAAGTGTCACTATTGTGCTCCCATTGCCGTACACAGAGCAAATAACACTGGCGTCTGTTCCCAGAATGTACATGTATTGGACTGAAGAGGATCTACTGTTCTTTTCATTTTACTAAACAGAGTTGAACTAGATATGGCCCGTGTGTGTAGGAAGCACAGTTCTTTTGTTCTGAGCAAGCTCACTGTTCTGGCGCTACAGGAAACACAGTAGAGTAGAAGAGTGCTCTTTTCTCAAAAGCAATGTGTTTCTTGTAAGGCGAGCTAGCGTTTGTTTCCCAGTCCTAAATGGAGTTGAATCACATGCAGTTTTTGTTCCTATGAGCAAGAGTTGTTTTCTGGTAAGAAGAGTCACTATTGCGCTCCCATTATCATACACAGGGCAAATAGCACTGGCATCTGTTCCCAGCATGTACAGTGTATTGCACTGAAGAGGAGCTACTGTTCTCGTCAGTTTCCTAAGCAGAGTTGAACTAGATATAGCCCGTGTGTGTAGGAAGCACGGTTCTTTTGTTCTGAGCAAGCTGACTATTCAGGCCCTATTGGAAACACAGTAGAGTAGAAGAGTGCTCTTTTCTCAAAAGCAGAGTGTGTTTCTTGTAAGGCAAGCTAGCATTTGTTTCCCAGTCCTAAATGGAGTTGAATCACATGCAGTTTCTGCTCCTAAGAGCTAGAGTTGTTTTGTGGGAAGAAGAGTCACTATTGTGCTCCCATTGTCATACACAGGGCAAATAGCACTGGCGTCTGTTCCCAGCATGTACAGTGTATTGGACTGAAGAGGAGCTACTGCTCTTGTCAGTTTCCTAAGCAGAGCTGAACTAGATATGGCCCGTGTGTGTCGGAAGCACAGTTCTTTTGTTCTGAGCAAGCTCACTGTTCGGACCCCATAGGAAACACTTTAGAATAGAAAAGGGCTCTTTTCTCAAAAGCAGAGTGTGTTTCTTGTAAGGCGAGCTAACGTTTGTTTCGAAGTCCTAAATGGAGTTGAATCACATGCAGTTTCTGGTCCTACGAGCAAGAGTTGTTTTCTGGTAAGAAGAGTCACTATTGCGCTCCCATTGCAATACACAGGGCAAATAGCACTGGCTTCTATTCCCAGCATGTACAGTGTATTGGACTGAAGAGGATCTACTGTCCTTGTCAGTTTCCTAAGGAGAATTGATCTAGATATGGCCCGTGTGTGTAGGAAGCACAGTTCTTTTGTTCTGAGCAACCTCACTGTTCTGACCCCATAAGAAACACAGTAGAGTAGAAGAGTACCCTTTTCTCAAAGACAGAGTGTGTTTCTTGTAAGGCGAGCTAGCGTATGTTTCCAGTCCTAAATGGAGTTGAATCCCATGCAGTTTTTGGTCCTACGAGCAAGAGTTTTTTTCTGGTAAGGAAAGTCACTATTGTTGTCCCATTGCCATACACAGTGCAAATATCACTGGTGTCTCTTCCCAGCAAGAACAGTGTATTGGACTGAAGAGGAGCTACTGTTCTTGTCAGTTTCATAAGCAGAATTGAACTGGATATGACCGTGTGTGTAGTAAGCACAGTTCTTGTTCTGAGCAAGCTCACTGTTCGGACCCAATAGGAAACACAGTAGAGTAGATGTGTGCCCTTTTCTCAAAAGCAGAGCTTGTTTCCTGTAAGGCAAGATAGCGTTTGTTTCCCAGTCCTATGTGGAGTTGAATCACATGCAGTTTCTGGTCCTAAGAGCCAGAATTGTTTCTGGTAAGAAGAGTCACTATTGCACTCCCATTGCTGTACACAGTGCAAATAGCACTCGTGTATGTTCCCAGCAAGTACACTGTATTGGACTGAAGAGGAGCTACTGTTCTAGTCAGTTTCCTAAACAGAGTTGAACTAGATATGGCCCGTGTGTGCAGGAAGCACAGTTCTTTTTTTCTGAGCAAGCTCACTGTTCTGGAACAGTGAGTTTGCTCAGAAGAAAAGAACTGTGCTTTCTACAAATACGGCCATATCTAGTTCAATTCTGCTTAGGAAACTGACAAGAACAGTAGATCCTATTCAGTCCAGTACACTGTACATGCTGGGAACAGACGCAAGTGCTATTAGCCCTGTGTATGACAATGGGAGCGCAACAGTGACTCTTCTTACCAGAAAACAACTCTTGCTCGTAGGACAAGAAACTGCATGTGATTCAACCCGATTTAGGACTGGGAAACAAACGCTAGCTCGCCTTACAAGAAACACACTCTGCTTTTGAGAAAAGAGCACTCTTCTACTCTACTGTGTATCCTATGGGGACCGAACAGTGAGCTTGCTCAGAACAACAGAACTGTGCTTCCTCCACAAACGGGCCATATCTAGTTCAACTCTGCTTAGGAAACTGACAAGAACAGTAGCTCCTTTTCAGTCCAATACACTGTACTTGCTGGAAACAGACGCGAGTGCTATTTGCACTGTGTATGGCATGGGAGCACAATAGTGACTTTCCTTACCAGAAAACAACTCTTGCTCATAGGACCAAAAACTGGATGTAATTCAACTCCATTTATTAATGGGAAACAAACGCTAGCTCGCCTTAGAAGAAAGACACTCTGATTTTGAGAAAAGAGCAGTCATTTACTCGACTGTGTTTCCTATGGGGTCCGAACATTGAGCTTGCTCAGAACAAAAGAACTGTGCTTCCTACACACACGGGCCATATCTAATTCAACTCTGCTTAGGAAACTGACAAGAAAGGTAGATCCTCTTCAGTCCAATACACTGTACTTGCTAGGATTAGACGCCAGTGCTATTTGCCTTGTGTATGACAATGGGAGCACAATAGTGACTCTTCTTACCAGAAAAGAACTCTTGCTGGTAGGACCAGAAACTGCATGGGATTCAACTCCATTTAGGACTGGGAAACAAACGCTAGCTCGACTTACAAGAAACACACTCTGCTTTTGAGAAAAGAGAAGTCTTCTACTCTAATGTGTTTCCTATAGGGCCAGAACAGTGAGCATTCGCAGAACAAAAGAACTGTGCTTCCTACACACACGGTCCATATCTAGTTCAACTCTGCTTAGGAAACTGACAATAACAGTAGATCCTCTTCAGTCCAATACACTGTACATGCTGGGAAAAGACGCCATGCTATTTGCCCTGTGTGTGACAAGGGGAGCGCAATAGTGACTCTTCTTACCAGAAAACAACTCTTGCTCGTAGGACAAGAAACTGCATGTGATTCAACTCCATTTAGGACTGGGAAACAAACGCTAGCTCGCCTTACAAGAAACACACTCTGCTTTTGAGAAAAGTGCACTCTTTTACTCGAGTGTGTTTCCTATGGGGTCCGAACAGTGAGCTTGCTCAGAACAAAAGAATTGTTATTCCTACACACACGGGCCATATCTAGTTCAACTCCGCTTTGGAAACTGACAAGAACAGTAGCTCCTCTTCAGTCCAATACACTGTTCTTGCTGGGAACAGACGTGAGTGCTATTTGCACTGTGTTTGGCAATGGGAGCGCAATAGTGACTTTCCTTACCAGAAAACATCTCTTGGTCGTAGGACCAAAAACTGCATGTGATTCAACTCCATTTAGGACTGGAAAAAAACGCTGGCTCGCCTTACAAGAAACACACTCTGCTTTTGAGAAAAGAGCACTCTTCTACTCTACTGTGTTTCCTATGGTGCCCGAACAGTGAGCATTGTCAGAACAAAAGAACTGTGCTTCCTACACACACGGGCCATATCTAGTTCAACTCTGCTTAGGAAACTGACATGAACAGTAGCTCCTCTTCAGTCCAATACACTGTACATGCTGGGAACAGACGCCAGTGCTATTTGCCCTAGTATCACAATGGGAGCGCAATAGTGACTCTTCTTACCAGAAAACAACTCTTGCTCGTAGGACCAGAAACTGCATGGGATTCATCTCCATTTAGGATTGGGAAACAATCGCTAGCTCACCTTACAAGAAACACACTCTGCTTTTGAGAAAAGAGCACTCTTCTACTCTACTGTGTTTCCTATAGGGCCAGAACAGTGAGCATTCTCAGAACAAAAGAACTGTGCTTCCTACACACACGGCCATATCTAGTTCAATTCTGCTTAGGAAACTGACAAGAACAGTAGCTCCTCTTCAGTCCAATACACTGTACATGCTGGGAACAGACGCCAGTGCTCTTTGCCCTAGTACCACAATGGGAGCGCAATAGTGACTCTTCTTACCAGAAAACAACTCTTGCTCGTAGGACAAGAAACTGCATGTAATTCAACTCCATTTAGGACTAGGAAACAAACGCTAGCACGCCTTACAAGAAACACACTCTGCTTTTGAGAAAAGAGCACTCTTCTACTCTACTGTGTTTCCTATGGTGCCCGAACAGTGAGCATTCTCAGAACAAAAGAACTGTGCTTCCTACACACACGGGCCATATCTAGTTCAACTCTGCTTAGGAAACTGACATGAACAGTAGCTCCTCTTCAGTCCAATACACTGTACATGCTGGGAACAGACGCCAGTGCTATTTGCCCTAGTATCACAATGGGAGCGCAATAGTGACTCTTCTTACCAGAAAACAACTCTTGCTCGTAGGACCAGAAACTGCATGTGATTCATCTCCATTTAGGATTGGGAAACAATCGCTAGCTCGCCTTACAAGAAACACACTCTGCTTTTGAGAAAAGAGCACTCTTCTACTCTACTGTGTTTCCTATAGGGCCAGAACAGTGAGCATTCTCAGAACAAAAGAATTGTGCTTCCTACACACACGGCCATATCTAGTTCAATTCTGCTTAGGAAACTGACAAGAACAGTAGCTCCTCTTCAGTCCAATACACTGTACATGCTGGGAACAGACGCCAGTGCTATTTGCCCTAGTACCACAATGGGAGCGCAATAGTGACTCTTCTTACCAGAAAACAACTCTTGCTCGTAGGACAAGAAACTGCATATGATTAAACTCCATTTAGGACTAGGAAACAAACGCTAGCATGCCTTACAAGAAACACACTCTGCTTTTGAGAAAAGAGCACTCTTCTACTCTACTGTGTTTCCTATGGTGCCCGAACAGTGAGCATTCTCAGAACAAAAGAACTGTGCTTCCTACACACACGGGCCATATCTAATTCAACTCTGCTTAGGAAACTGACAAGAAAGGTAGATCCTCTTCAGTCCAATACACTGTACTTGCTAGGATTAGACGCCAGTGCTATTTGCCTTGTGTATGACAATGGGAGCACAATAGTGACTCTTCTTACCAGAAAAGAACTCTTGCTGGTAGGACCAGAAACTGCATGGGATTCAACTCCATTTAGGACTGGGAAACAAACGCTAGCTCGACTTACAAGAAACACACTCTGCTTTTGAGAAAAGAGAAGTCTTCTACTCTAATGTGTTTCCTATAGGGCCAGAACAGTGAGCATTCGCAGAACAAAAGAACTGTGCTTCCTACACACACGGTCCATATCTAGTTCAACTCTGCTTAGGAAACTGACAAGAACAGTAGATCCTCTTCAGTCCAATACACTGTACATGCTGGGAAAAGACGCCAGTGCTATTTGCCCTGTGTATGACAAGGGGAGCGCAATAGTGACTCTTCTTACCAGAAAACAACTCTTGCTCGTAGGACAAGAAACTGCATGTGATTCAACTCCATTTAGGACTGGGAAACAAACGCTAGCTCGCCTTACAAGAAACACACTCTGCTTTTGAGAAAAGTGCACTCTTCTACTCGAGTGTGTTTCCTATGGGGTCCGAACAGTGAGCTTGCTCAGAACAAAAGAACTGTTATTCCTACACACACGGGCCATATCTAGTTCAACTCCGCTTTGGAAACTGACAAGAACAGTAGCTCCTCTTCAGTCCAATACACTGTTCTTGCTGGGAACAGACGTGAGTGCTATTTGCACTGTGTTTGGCAATGGGAGCGCAATAGTGACTTTCCTTACCAGAAAACATCTCTTGGTCGTAGGACCAAAAACTGCATGTGATTCAACTCCATTTAGGACTGGAAAAAAACGCTAGCTCGCCTTACAAGAAACACACTCTGCTTTTGAGAAAAGAGCACTCTTCTACTCTACTGTGTTTCCTATGGTGCCCGAACAGTGAGCATTGTCAGAACAAAAGAACTGTGCTTCCTACACACACGGGCCATATCTAGTTCAACTCTGCTTAGGAAACTGACATGAACAGTAGCTCCTCTTCAGTCCAATACACTGTACATGCTGGGAACAGACGCCAGTGCTATTTGCCCTAGTATCACAATGGGAGCGCAATAGTGACTCTTCTTACCAGAAAACAACTCTTGCTCGTAGGACCAGGAACTGCATGTGATTCATCTCCATTTAGGATTGGGAAACAATCGCTAGCTCACCTTACAAGAAACACACTCTGCTTTTGAGAAAAGAGCACTCTTCTACTCTACTGTGTTTCCTATAGGGCCAGAACAGTGAGCATTCTCAGAACAAAAGAACTGTGCTTCCTACACACACGGCCATATCTAGTTCAATTCTGCTTAGGAAACTGACAAGAACAGTAGCTCCTCTTCAGTCCAATACACTGTACATGCTGGGAACAGACGCCAGTGCTATTTGCCCTAGTACCACAATGGGAGCGCAATAGTGACTCTTCTTACCAGAAAACAACTCTTGCTCGTAGGACAAGAAACTGCATGTAATTCAACTCCATTTAGGACTAGGAAACAAACGCTAGCACGCCTTACAAGAAACACACTCTGCTTTTGAGAAAAGAGCACTCTTCTACTCTACTGTGTTTCCTATGGTGCCCGAACAGTGAGCATTCTCAGAACAAAAGAGCTGTGCTTCCTACACACACGGGCCATATCTAGTTCAACTCTGCTTAGGAAACTGACATGAACAGTAGCTCCTCTTCAGTCCAATACACTGTACATGCTGGGAACAGACGCCAGTGCTATTTGCCCTAGTATCACAATGGGAGCGCAATAGTGACTCTTCTTACCAGAAAACAACTCTTGCTCGTAGGACCAGAAACTGCATGTGATTCATCTCCATTTAGGACTAGGAAACAAACGCTAGCATGCTTACAAGAAACACACTCTGCTTTTGAGAAAAGAGCACTCTTCTACTCTACTGTGTTTCCTATGGTGCCCGAACAGTGAGCATTCTCAGAACAAAAGAACTGTGCTTCCTACACACACGGGCCATATCTAGTTCAACTCTGCTTAGGAAACTGACATGAACAGTAGCTCCTCTTCAGTCCAATACACTGTACATGCAGGGAACAGATGCCAGTGATATTTGCCCTAGTATCACAATGGGAGCGCAATAGTGACTCTTCTTACCAGAAAACAACTCTTGCTCGTAGGACAAGAAACTGCATGTGATTCATCTCCATTTAGGATTGGGAAACCAACGCTAGCTCGCCTTACAAGAAACACACTCTGCTTTTGAGAAAAGAGCACTCTTCTACTCTGCTGTGTTTCCTATAGGGCCAGAACAGTGAGCATTCTCAGAACAAAAGAACTGTGCTTCCTACACACAGGGGCCATATCTAGTTCAACTCTGCTCAGGAAACTAACAAGAACAGTAGCTCCGCTTCAGTCCAATAAACTGTACTTGCTGGGAACAGAAGCGAGTGCTATTTGCACTGTGTATGGAAATGGGAGCACAATAAACACTTTCCTTACCAGAAAACAACTCTTGCTCGTAGAACCAAAAACTGCATGTGATTCAAGTCCATTTAGGACTGGGAAACAAACGCTAGCTCGCCTTACAAGAAAGACACTCTGCTTTTGAGAAAAGAGCACTCTTCTACTCTACTGTGTATCCTATGGGGACCGAACAGTGAGCTTGCTCAGAACAAAAGAACTGTGCTTCCTACACACACGGGCCATATCTAATTCAACTCTGCTTAGGAAACTGACAAGAACAGTAGCTCCTCTTCAGGCCAATACACTGTTCTTGCTGCTAACAGACGCCAGTGCTATTTGCCCTGTGTATGACAAGGGGAGCGCAATAGTGACTCTTCTTACCAGAAAACAACTCTTGCTCTTAGGACAAGAAACTGCATGTGATTCAACTCCATTTAGGACTGGGAAACAAACGCTAGCTTGCTTACAAGAAACACACTCTGCTTTTGAGAAAAGAGCACTCTTCTACTCGACTGTGTTTCCTATGGGGTCCGAACAGTGAGCTTGCTCAGAACAAAAGAACCGTTATTCCTACACACACGGGCCATATCTAGTTCAATTCTGCTTAGGAAACTGACAAGAACAGTAGATCCTCTTCAGTCCAATACACTGTACATGCTGGGAACAGACGCCAGTGCTATTTGACCTAGTACCAAAATGGGAGAGCAATAGTGACTCTTCTTACCAGAAAACAACTCTTGCTCGTAGGACTAGAAACTGCATGTGATTCAACGCCATTTAGGACTGGGAAACAAACCCTAGCACGCCTTACAAGACACACACTCTGCTTTTGAGAAAACAGCACTCTTCTACTCTACTGTGTTTCCTATGGTGCCCGAACAGTGAGCATTCTCAGAACAAAAGAACTGTGCTTCCTACACACACGGGCCATATCTAGTTCAACTCTGCTTAGGAAACTGACATGAAGAGTAGCTCCTCTTCAGTCCAATACTGTACATGCTGGGAACAGACGCCAGTGCTATTTGCCCTAGTATCACAATGGGAGCGCAATAGTGACTCTTCTTACCAGAAAACAACTCTTGCTCGTAGGACCAGAAACTGCATGTGATTCATCTCCATTTAGGATTGGGAAACAAACGCTAGCTCGCCTTACAAGAAACACACTCTGCTTTTGAGAAAAGTGCACTCTTCTACTCTACTGTGTTTCCTATAGGGCCAGAACAGTGAGCATTCTCAGAACAAAAGAACTGTGCTTCCTACACGCAGGGGCCATATCTAGTTCAACTCTGCTTAGGAAACTGACAAGAGCAGTAGCTCCTCTTCAGTCCAATACACTGTACTTGCTGGGAACAGAAGCGAGTGCTATTTGCACTGTGTATGGAAATGGGAGCACAATAGACACTTTCCTTACCAGAAAACAACTCTTGCTCGTAGAACAAAAAACTGCATGTGATTCAACTCCATTTACTACTGGGAAACAAACGCTAGCTCGCCTTACAAGAAACACACTCTGCTTTTGAGAAAAAAACACTCTTCTACTCTACTGTGTTTCCTATAGGGCCAGAACAGCGAGTTTGCTCAGAAGAAAAGAACTGTGCTTTGTAAAAATACGGCCATATCTAGTTCAATTCTGCTTAGGAAACTGACAAGAACAGTAGATCCTCTTCAGTCTAGTACACTGTACATGCTGGGAACAGACGCAAGTGCTATTTGCCCTGTGTATGACAATGGGAGCGCAATAGTGACTCTTCTTACCAGAAAACAACTCTTGCTCGTAGGACAAGATACTGCATGGGATTCAACTCGATTTAGGACTGGGAAACAAACGCTAGCTCGCCTTACAAGAAACACACTCTGCTTTTGAGAAAAGAGCACTCTTCTACTCTACTGTGTATCCTATGGTGACCGAACAGTGAGCTTGCTCAGAACAACAGAACTGTGCTTCCTCCACACACGGGCCATATCTAGTTCAACTCCTCTTAGGAAACTGACAAGAACAGTAGCTCCTTTTCAGTCCAATACACTGTACTTGCTGGGAACAGACGCGAGTGCTATTTGTACAGTGTATGGCAATGGGAGCACAATAGTGACTTTCCTTACCAGAAAACAACTCTTGCTCATGGGACCAAAAACTGGATGTAATTCAACTCCGTTTAGGAATAGGAAACAAACGCTAGCTCGCCTTACAAGAAAGACACTCTGATTTTGAGAAAAGAGCAGTCTTCTACTCGACTGTGTTTCCTATGGGGTCCGAACAGTGAGCTTGCTCAGAACAAAAGAAATGTGCTTCCTACACACACGGGCCATATCTAATTCAACTCTGCTTAGGAAACTGACAAGAAAGGTAGATTCTCTTCAGTCCAATACACTGTACTTGCTAGGATTAGACGCCAGTGCAATTTGCCTTGTGTATTGACAATGGGAGCACAATAGTGACTCTTCTTACCAGAAAAGAACTCTTGCTGGTAGGACCAGAAACTGCATGGGATTCAACTCCATTTAGGACTGGGAAACAAACGCTAGCTCAACTTACAAGAAACACACTCTGCTTTTGACAAAAGAGCAGTCTTCTACTCTAATGTGTTTCCTATAGGGCCAGGACAGTGAGCATTCGCAGAACAAAAGAACTGTGCTTCCTAAACACACGGTCCATATCTAGTTCAACTCTGCTTAGGAAACTGACAAGAACAGTAGATCCTCTTCAGTCCAATACACTGTACATGCTGGGAACAGAGGCCAGGGCTATTTGCCCTGTGTATGACAAGGGGAACGCAATAGTGACTCTTCTTACCAGAAAACAACTCTTGCTCGTAGGACAAGAAACTGCATGTGATTCAACTCCATTTAGGACTGGGAAACAAACGCTAGCTCGCCTTACAAGAAACACACTCTGCTTTTGAGAAAAGTGCACTCTTCTACTCGACTGTGTTTCCTATGGGGTCCGAACAGTGAGCTTGCTCAGAACAAAAGAACTGTTATTCCTACACACACGGGCCATATCTAGTTCAACTCCGCTTTGTAAACTGACAAGAACAGTAGCTCCTCTTCAGTCCAATTCACTGTTCTTGCTGGGAACAGACGTGAGTGCTATTTGCACTGTGTATGGCAATGGGAGCACAATAGTGACTTTCCTTACCAGAAAACATCTCTTGGTCGTAGGACCAAAAACTGCATGTGATTCAACTCCATTTAGGACTGGAAACAAACGCTAGCTCGCCTTACAAGGAACATACTCTGCTTTTGAGAAAAGAGCACTCTTCTACTCTACTGTGTTTCCTATGGTGCCCGAACAGTGAGCATTCTCAGAACAAAAGAACTGTGCTTCCTAAACACACGGGCCATATCTAGTTCAACTCTGCTTAGGAAACTGACATGAACAGTAGCTCCTCTTCATTCCAATACACTGTACATGCTGGGAACAGACGCCAGTGCTATTTGCCCTAGTATCACAATGGGAGCGCAATAGTGACTCTGCTTACCAGAAAACAACTCTTGCTCGTAGGACCAGAATCTGCATGTGATTCACCTCCATTTAGGATTGGGAAACAATCGCTAGCTCGCCTTACAAGAAACACACTCTGCTTTTGAGAAAAGAGCACTCTTCTACTCTACTGTGTTTCCTATAGGGCCAGAACAGTGAGCATTCTCAGAACAAAAGAACTGTGCTTCCTAACACACGGCCATATCTAGTTCAATTCTGCTTAGGAAACTGACAAGAGCAGTAGATCCTCTTCAGTCCAATACACTGTACTTGCTGGGAACAGACGCGAGTGCTTTTTGCACTGTGTATGGCAATGGGAGCACAATAGTGACTCTTCTTCCCAGAAAACAATTCTTGCTCATAGGAGCAGAAACTGCATGGGATTCAACTCCATTTAGAACTGGGAAACAAACGCTAGCTCGCCTTACAATAAACACACAATGCTTTTGAGAAAAGAGCACTCTTCTACTCTACTGTGTTTCCTATGGGGTCCGAACAGTGAGCTTGCTCAGAACAAAAGAATTGTGCTTCCTACACACAGGGGCCATATCTAGTTCAAGTCTGCTTAGGAAACTGACAAGAACAGTAGCTACGCTTCAGTCCAATACACTGTACTTGCTTGGAACAGATGCGAGTGCTATTTGGACTGTGTATGTAAATGGGAGTACAATAGTGACTTTCCTTACCAGAAAACATCTCTTGCTCGTAGGACCAGAAACTGCATGTGATTCAAATCCATTTAGGACTGGGAAACAAACACTAGCTCGCCTTACAAGAAACACACTCTGCTTTTGAGAAAAGAGCACTCTTCTACTCTAGTGTGTTTCCTATTGGCCCAGAACAGTGAATTTGCTCAGAACAAAAGAACTGTGCTTCCTACACACATGGGCCATATCTAGTTCAACTCTGCTTAGGAAACTGACAAGAACAGTAGCTCCTCTTCAGTCCAATACACTGTACTTGCTTGGAACAGACGCGAGTGCTATTTGCTCTGTGTATGGAAATGGGAGCGCAATAGTGACTTTCCTTATCAGAAAACAACTCTTGCTCTTAGGACCAAAAACTGCATGTGATTCAACTCCATTTAGGACTGGGAAACAAATGCTAGCTCGCGTTACAGGAAACACACTCTGCTTTTGAGAAAAGAGCACTCTTCTACTCTACTGTGTTTCCTATAGGGCCAGAACAGTGAGCTTGCTCAGAACAAAAGAACTGTGCTTCATAAAAATACGGCCATATCTAGTTCAATTCTGCTTATGAAACTGAAAAGAACAGTAGATCCTCTTCAGTACAATACACTGTACATGCTGGGAATAGACGCCAGTGCTATTTGCCGTGTATGACAATGGGAGCGCAATTGTGACTCTTCTTACCAGAAAACAACTCCTGCTCGTAGGACAAGAAACTGCATGTGATTCAACTCCATTTAGGACTGGGAAACAAATGCTAGCTCGCCTTACAAGAAACACACTCTGCTTTTGAGAAAAGAGCACTCTTCTACTCTACTGTGTTTCCTATGGGGTCCGAACAGTGAGCTTGCTCAGAACAAAAGAACTGTGCTTCCTACACACACGGGCCATATCTAGTTCAACTCTGCTTAGGAAACTGACAAGAACAGTAGCTCCGCTTCAGTCCAATACACTGTACTTGCTGGGAACAGATGCGAGAGCTATTTGCACTGTGTATGGCAATGGAAGCGCAATAGTGACTTTATTACAAGAAAACAACTCTTGCTCGTAGGACCAGAAACTGCATGTGATTCAACTCCATTTAGGACTGGGAAACAAACGGTAGCTCGCCTTACAAGAAACACATTCTGCTTTTGAGAAAAGAGCACTCTTCTACTCTACTGTGTTTACTATAGGGCCAGAAGAGTGAGCTTGCTCAGAACAAAAGAACTGTGATTCCTACAAATACTGCCATATCTAGTTCAATTCTGCTTAGGAAACTGAAAAGAACAGTAGCTCCGTCTCAGTCCAATACACTGTACATGCTGGGAACAGACGCCAGTGCTATTTGCCTTTGTATGACATTGGGAGCGCAATAGTGACTCTTATTACCAGAAAACAACTCTTGCTCATAGGACAAGAAACTGCATGTGATTCAACTCCATTTAGGACTGGGAAACAAACGCTAGCACGCCTAACAAGAAACACACTTTGCTTTTGAGAAAAGAGCACTCTTCTACTCGACTGTGTATCCTATGGGTCCGAACAGTGAGCTTGCTCAGAACAAAAGAACTGTGCTTCCTACAAATATTGCCATATCTAGTTCAATTCTGCTTAGGAAACTGTAAAGAACAGTAGCTACTGTTCAGTCCAATACACTGTACATGCTGGGAACAGACGCCAGTGCTATTTGCCCTGTGTATGACAATGGGAGCGCAATAGTGACTCTTCTTACCAGAAAACAACTCTTGCTCGTCGGACAAGAATCTGCATGTGATTCAACTCCATTTAGGACTGGGAAACAAACGCTAGCTCGCCTAACAAGAAACACACTCTGCTTTTGAGAAAAGAGCACTCTTCTACTCGACTGTGTATCTTATGGGGTCCGAACAGTGAGCTTGCTCAGAACAAAAGAACTGGGCTTCCTACACACACGGGCCATATCTAGTTCAACTCTGCTTAGGAAACTGACAAGAACAGTAGCTCCGCTTCAGTCCAATACACTGTACTTGCTGGGAACAGATGCGAGTGCTATTTACACTGTGTATGGCAATGGGAGCGCAACAGTGACTTTATTACCAGAAAACAACTCTTGCTCGTAGGACCAAAAACTGCATGTGATTCAACTCCACTTAGGACTGGGAAACAAACGCTAGCTCGACTTACAAGAAACACACTCTGCTTTTGAGAAAAGAGCAGTCTTCTACTCTACTGTGTTTCCTATGGGGTCCGAACAGTGAGCTTGCTCAGAACAAAAGAACTGTGCTTCCTACACACACGGGCCATATCTAGTTCAACTCTGCTTAGGAAACTGACAAGAACGGTAGCTCCTCTTCAGTCCAATACACTGTACTAGCTGGGAACAGACACGAGTGCTATTTGCACTGTGTATGGCAATAGGAGCACATTAGTGACTCTTCTTATCAGAAAACAACTCTTACTCATAGGACAAGAAACTGCATGGGATTCAACTCCATTTAGGACTGGGAAACAAACACTAGCTCGCCTTACAAGAAAGACTCTCTGATTTTGAGAAAAGAGCACTCTTCTACTCTACTGTGTTTCCTATGGGGTCCAAATAGTGAGCTTGCTCAGAACAAAAGAACTGTGCTTCCTACACACAGAGGCCATATCTAGTTCAACTCTGCTTAGGAAACTGACAAGAACAGTAGCTCCGCTTCAGTCCAATACACTGTAATTGCTGGGAACAGTTGCGAGTGCTATTTGCACTGTGTATGGAAATGGGAGCACAATAGTGACTTTCCTTACCAGAAAACAACTCTTGCTCGTAGGACCAGAAACTGCATGTGATTCAGCTCCATTTAGGACTGAGAAACAAATGCTAGCTCGCCTTACAAGAAACACACTCTGCTTTTGAGAAAAGAGCACTCTTCTACTCTACTTTGTTTCATATGGGGTCCGAACAGTGAGCTTGCTCAGAACAAAAGAACTGTGCTTCCTACACACACTGACCATATGTAGTTCAACTCTGCTTAGGAAACCGACAAGAACAGTAGCTCCAATTCAGTCCAATACACTGTACTTGCTGGGAACAGACGCCAGTGCTATTTGCACTGTGTATGTCAATAGGAGCACAATAGTGTCTCTTCTTATCAGAAAACAACTCTTGCTCATAGGACCAGAAACTGCATGGGATTCAACTCCATTTCTGACTGGGAAACAAACACTAGCTCGCCTTACAAGAAAGACACTCTGATTTTGAGAAAAGAGCACTCTTCTACTCTACTGTGTTTCCTATGGGGTCCGAATAGTGAGCTTGCTCAGAACAAAAGAACTGTGCTTCCTACACACAGGGGCCATATCTAGTTCAACTCTGCTTAGAAAACTGACAAGAACAGTAGCTACGCTTCAGTCCAATACACTGTACTTGCTGGGAACAGACGCGAGTGCTATTTGCACTGTGTATGGAAATGGGAGCACAATAGACACTTTCCTTACCAAAAAACAACTCTTGCTCGTAGAACCAAAAACTGCATGTGATTCAACTCCATTTATTACTGGGAAACAAACGCTAGCTCGCCTTACAAGAAACACACTCTGCTTTTGAGAAAAGAGCACTCTTCTACTCTACTGTGTTTCCTATGGTGTCCGAACAATGAGCTTGCTCAGAACAAAAGAACTGTGCTTCCTACACACAGGGGCCATATCTAGTTCAACTCTGCTTAGGAAAGTGACATGAATAGTAGCTCCTCTTCAGTCCAATACACTGTACTTGCTGGGAACAGACGCGAGTGCTTTTTGCACTGTGTATGGCAATGGGAGCACAATAGTGACTCTTCTTCCCAGAAAACAATTCTTGCTCATAGGAGCAGAAACTGCATGGGATTCAACTCCATTTAGAACTGGGAAACAAACGCTAGCTCGCCTTACAATAAACACACACTGCTTTTGAGAAAAGAGCACTCTTCTACTCTACTGTGTTTCCTATGGGGTCCGAACAGTGAGCTTGCTCAGAACAAAAGAATTGTGCTTCCTACACACAGGGGCCATATCTAGTTCAAGTCTGCTTAGGAAACTGACAAGAACAGTAGCTACGCTTCAGTCCAATACACTGTACTTGCTTGGAACAGATGCGAGTGCTATTTGGACTGTGTATGTAAATGGGAGTACAATAGTGACTTTCCTTACCAGAAAACATCTCTTGCTCGTAGGACCAGAAACTGCATGTGATTCAAATCCATTTAGGACTGGGAAACAAACACTAGCTCGCCTTACAAGAAACACACTCTGCTTTTGAGAAAAGAGCACTCTTCTACTCTAGTGTGTTTCCTATTGGCCCAGAACAGTGAATTTGCTCAGAACAAAAGAACTGTGCTTCCTACACACATGGGCCATATCTAGTTCAACTCTGCTTAGGAAACTGACAAGAACAGTAGCTCCTCTTCAGTCCAATACACTGTACTTGCTTGGAACAGACGCGAGTGCTATTTGCTCTGTGTATGGAAATGGGAGCGCAATAGTGACTTTCCTTATCAGAAAACAACTCTTGCTCTTAGGACCAAAAACTGCATGTGATTCAACTCCATTTAGGACTGGGAAACAAATGCTAGCTCGCGTTACAGGAAACACACTCTGCTTTTGAGAAAAGAGCACTCTTCTACTCTACTGTGTTTCCTATAGGGCCAGAACAGTGAGCTTGCTCAGAACAAAAGAACTGTGCTTCATAAAAATACGGCCATATCTAGTTCAATTCTGCTTATGAAACTGAAAAGAACAGTAGATCCTCTTCAGTACAATACACTGTACATGCTGGGAATAGACGCCAGTGCTATTTGCCGTGTATGACAATGGGAGCGCAATTGTGACTCTTCTTACCAGAAAACAACTCCTGCTCGTAGGACAAGAAACTGCATGTGATTCAACTCCATTTAGGACTGGGAAACAAATGCTAGCTCGCCTTACAAGAAACACACTCTGCTTTTGAGAAAAGAGCAGTCTTCTATTCTACTGTGGTTCATATGGGGTCCGAACATTGAGCTTGCTCAGAACAAAAGAACTGTGCTTCCTACACTCACGGGCCATATCTAGTTCAACTCTGCTTTGGAAACTCACAAGAACAGTAGCTCCTCTTCAGTCCAATTCACTGTACTTGCTGGGAAAAGACGGGAATGCTATTTGCACTGTCTATGGCACGAGGAGCGCAATAGTGACTTTCCTTACCAGAAAACAACTCTTGCTTGTAGGACAAGAAACTGCATGTGATTCAACTCCATTTCTGACTGGGAAACAAACACTAGCTCGCCTTACAAGAAAGACTCTCTGATTTTGAGAAAAGAGCACTCTTCTACTCTACTGTGTTTCCTATGGGGTCCGAATAGTGAGCTTGCTCAGAAAAAAAGAACTGTGATTCCTACACACACGGGACATATCTCGTTCAACTCAGCTTAGGAAACTGACAAGAACAGTAGCTCCGCTTCAGTCCAATACACTGTACTTGCTGGGAACAGACGCGAGTGCTATTTGCGCTGTGTATGTAAATGGGAGCGCAATAGTGACTTTCCTTACCAGAAAACGACTCTTGGTCGTAGGACCAAATACTGCATGTGATTCAACTCCATTTAGGACTGGGAAACAAATGCTAGCTCGCCTTACAAAAAACACACTCTGCTTTTGAGAAAAGAGCACTCTTCTACTCTACTGTGTTTCCTATAGGGCCAGAACAGTGAGCTTGCTCAGAACAAAAGAACTGTGCTTCCTACACACAGGGGCCATATCTAGTTATACTCTGGTTAGGAAACTGACAAGAACAGCAGCTCCTTTTCAGTCCAATACACTGTACATGCTGGGAACAGACGCCAGGGCTATTTGCCCTTTGTATGACAATGGGAGCACAATAGTGACTTTCCTTACCAGAGAACACCTCTTGCTCCTAGGACCAGAAACTGCATGGGATTCAACTCCATTTCTGACTGGGAAACAAACACTAGCTCGCCTTACAAGAAACACACTCTGCTTTTGAGAAAAGAGCACTCTTCTACTCTACTGTGTTTCCTATGGGGTCCGAACAGTGAGCTTGCTCAGAACAAAAGAACTGTGCTTCCTACACACACGGGCCATATCTAGTTCAACTCTGCTTAGGAAACTGACAAGAACAGTAGCTCCGCTTCAGTCCAATACACTGTACTTGCTGGGAACAGATGCGAGTGCTATTTGCACTGTGTATGGCAATGGAAGCGCAATAGTGACTTTATTACAAGAAAACAACTCTTGCTCGTAGGACCAGAAACTGCATGTGATTCAACTCCATTTAGGACTGGGAAACAAACGGTAGCTCGCCTTACAAGAAACACATTCTGCTTTTGAGAAAAGAGCACTCTTCTACTCTACTGTGTTTACTATAGGGCCAGAAGAGTGAGCTTGCTCAGAACAAAAGAACTGTGATTCCTACAAATACTGCCATATCTAGTTCAATTCTGCTTAGGAAACTGAAAAGAACAGTAGCTCCGTCTCAGTCCAATACACTGTACATGCTGGGAACAGACGCCAGTGCTATTTGCCTTTGTATGACATTGGGAGCGCAATAGTGACTCTTATTACCAGAAAACAACTCTTGCTCGTAGGACAAGAAACTGCATGTGATTCAACTCCATTTAGGACTGGGAAACAAACGCTAGCACGCCTAACAAGAAACACACTTTGCTTTTGAGAAAAGAGCACTCTTCTACTCGACTGTGTATCCTATGGGTCCGAACAGTGAGCTTGCTCAGAACAAAAGAACTGTTCTTCCTACAAATATTGCCATATCTAGTTCAATTCTGCTTAGGAAACTGTAAATAACAGTAGCTACTGTTCAGTCCAATACACTGTACATGCTGGGAACAGACGCCAGTGCTATTTGCCCTGTGTATGACAATGGGAGCGCAATAGTGACTCTTCTTACCAGAAAACAACTCTTGCTCGTCGGACAAGAATCTGCATGTGATTCAACTCCATTTAGGACTGGGAAACAAACGCTAGCTCGCCTAACAAGAAACACACTCTGCTTTTGAGAAAAGAGCACTCTTCTACTCGACTGTGTATCTTATGGGGTCCGAACAGTGAGCTTGCTCAGAACAAAAGAACTGGGCTTCCTACACACACGGGCCATATCTAGTTCAACTCTGCTTAGGAAACTGACAAGAACAGTAGCTCCGCTTCAGTCCAATACACTGTACTTGCTGGGAACAGATGCGAGTGCTATTTACACTGTGTATGGCAATGGGAGCGCAACAGTGACTTTATTACCAGAAAACAACTCTTGCTCGTAGGACCAAAAACTGCATGTGATTCAACTCCACTTAGGACTGGGAAACAAACGCTAGCTCGACTTACAAGAAACACACTCTGCTTTTGAGAAAAGAGCAGTCTTCTACTCTACTGTGTTTCCTATGGGGTCCGAACAGTGAGCTTGCTCAGAACAAAAGAACTGTGCTTCCTACACACACGGGCCATATCTAGTTCAACTCTGCTTAGGAAACTGACAAGAACGGTAGCTCCTCTTCAGTCCAATACACTGTACTAGCTGGGAACAGACACGAGTGCTATTTGCACTGTGTATGGCAATAGGAGCACATTAGTGACTCTTCTTATCAGAAAACAACTCTTACTCATAGGACAAGAAACTGCATGGGATTCAACTCCATTTAGGACTGGGAAACAAACACTAGCTCGCCTTACAAGAAAGACTCTCTGATTTTGAGAAAAGAGCACTCTTCTACTCTACTGTGTTTCGTATGGGGTCCAAATAGTGAGCTTGCTCAGAACAAAAGAACTGTGCTTCCTACACACAGAGGCCATATCTAGTTCAACTCTGCTTAGGAAACTGACAAGAACAGTAGCTCCGCTTCAGTCCAATACACTGTAATTGCTGGGAACAGTTGCGAGTGCTATTTGCACTGTGTATGGAAATGGGAGCACAATAGTGACTTTCCTTACCAGAAAACAACTCTTGCTCGTAAGACCAGAAACTGCATGTGATTCAGCTCCATTTGGGACTGAGAAACAAATGCTAGCTCGCCTTACAAGAAACACACTCTGCTTTTGAGAAAAGAGCACTCTTCTACTCTACTTTGTTTCATATGGGGTCCGAACAGTGAGCTTGCTCAGAACAAAAGAACTGTGCTTCCTACACACACTGACCATATGTAGTTCAACTCTGCTTAGGAAACCGACAAGAACAGTAGTTCCTATTCAGTCCAATACACTGTACTTGCTGGGAACAGACGCCAGTGCTATTTGCACTGTGTATGTCAATAGTAGCACAATAGTGTCTCTTCTTATCAGAAAACAACTCTTGCTCATAGGACCAGAAACTGCATGGGATTCAACTCCATTTCTGACTGGGAAACAAACACTAGCTCGCCTTACAAGAAAGACACTCTGATTTTGAGAAAAGAGCACTCTTCTACTCTACTGTGTTTCCTATGGGGTTCGAATAGTGAGCTTGCTCAGAACAAAAGAACTGTGCTTCCTACACACAGGGGCCATATCTAGTTCAACTCTGCTTAGAAAACTGACAAGAACAGTAGCTACGCTTCAGTCCAATACACTGTACTTGCTGGGAACAGACGCGAGTGCTATTTGCACTGTGTATGGAAATGGGAGCGCAATAGTGACTTTATTACCAGAAAACAACTCTTGTTCGTAGGACCAAAAACTGGATGAGATTCAACTCCATTTAGGACTGGAAACAAACGCTAGCTCGCCTTACAAGAAACACACTCTGCTTTTGAGAAAAGAGCAGTCTTCTACTCTACTGTGTTTCCTATGGGGTCCGAACAGTGAGCTTGCTCAGAACAAAAGAACTGTGCTTTCTACCCACACGGGCCATATCTAGTTCAACTCTGCTTAGGAAACTGACAAGAACGGTAGCTCCTCTTCAGTCCAACACAGTGTACTAGCTGGGAACAGACGCGAGTGCTATTTGCCCTGTGTATGGCAATAGGAGCACATTAGTGACTCTTCTTATCAGAAAACAACTCTTACTCATAGGACAAGAAAATGCATGGGATTCAACTCCATTTCTGACTGGGAAACAAACACTAGCTCGCCTTACAAGAAAGACTCTCTGATTTTGAGAAAAGAGCACTCTTCTACTCTACTGTGTTTCCTATGGGCTCCAAATAGTGAGCTTGCTCAGAACAAAAGAACTGTGCTTCCTACACACACGGGCCATATCTGGTTCAACTCTGCTTAGGAAACTGACAAGAACAGTAGCTCCGCTTCAGTCCAATACACTGTAATTGCTGGGAACAGACGCGAGTGCTATTTGCAGTGTGTATGGAAATGGGAGCACAATAGTGACTTTCCTTACCAGAAAACAACTCTTGTTCGGACGACCAAAAACTGCATGTGATTCAACTCCATTTAGGACTGGGATACA